>NC_088412.1:10525373-10577873 GCF_034236695.1 Oncorhynchus nerka | reverse complement strand
GGTTTGATATAAAATGCTAACCTCCGATGTAATTGTAATGGTGAGAGGTTAGCATGTCTTCAGGGTTTGCTATAAGATGCTAACCTCCAATGTTATTGTAATGGTAAGATGTTAGCATGTCTTCAGGGTTTGCTATAAAATGCTAGCATGTTAGCACAGTATAACTAACACGTTAGCATAGTATGTTAGCAGTACAGAGAGAGAGGTAGAGATGTGTTTGGGCGGGAAGATGAATAGAGAGAGTGAAAGAACAATTGTCCAAGACATTTTTATTATAATTGTATAATTTGATTTAGTTACTCGCCTATTCGATCGTGTTTTGCATGTTGATTTTGTGTATCCCCACCGAATGTGTTCATGACACGCAGGTTGGGATACCAAGGCCAACTGTGAACCAAGTATATTTATTTGGGAACAGGTCAAAACACATTTAGCTAGCTAATTTGTCATGGGAGATGAACATGGGTTGTTATTTTGCCGGAGGTGCATTATGGTCCCCCTTCTTTTTTTTTTTTTTGCTGGATCTTCGTGGAGTTTTGACACATTTTGGGTCGCACAGAATCGTGTGTTATCTACTGCAGCAACTGATCTATGGATGAAGGGGGAAACCTGGTTGTTTTTTTGTTTGGTTTTCTTTGACTGTTCTCCCCTTGTTTCTTCTTCTTCTTCTGTGGATTTTATATGGCAGTTGGCAACCAAGTTTAAGGTGTATCAACTGGACTGGAGTGTGGACCTCGTTCATCTTTCAATCACCCAGGTGGGTAATATGCTTGTAAAAACCACTGAGTAGATGGGAGAGGCAGGACTTGCAGAAGCAAGTTCTGTTTTGGCGCCTGGCTACGCAGACGCTCTCAAGCAGTTTGGATGAGATGATTGAATAACATGTATGTGTACATTTATTTTGTAAAGCTCGCGCATTCCTACGTGGGCGGTCTGGAATTCATCGCTATATTTATGTGTATGTATATATATCTTTAATATGCTATTGGAATTGCTTAAATATTTCCTGTATATACTATGCTTACTTAATGACTTTATTGTGTATTTCATATTTCCTATTCTTATTTCTCCTGTTTTTTTTATAGTAATACATTGTTATTGAATTGTTAGGTTTTGAGTTAAGACAAACTGTACTTGTGCATGTGACATAAGACTTGAAACCCCGACAACACAACATATCCCAACTAACCCTAACCCTAACACATATCCCAACTAACCCTAACCCTAACACATATCCCAACTAACCCTAACACATATCCCAACTAACCCTAACCCACATCCCAACTAACCCTAACCCTAACACATATCCCAACTAACCCTAACCCTAACACATATCCCAACTAACCCTAACCCTAACACATATCCCAACTAACCCTAACCCTAACACATATCCCAACTAACCCTAACCCTAACACATATCCCAACTAACCCTAACACATATCCCAACTAACCCTAACACATATCCCAACTAACCCTAACACATATCCCAACTAACCCTAACCCTAACACATATCCCAACTAACCCTAACACGTATCCCAACTAACCCTAACCCATATCCCAACTAACCCTAACACATATCCCAACTAACCCTAACACATAACCAAACTAACCCTAACCCTAACACATATCCCAACTAACCCTAACCCCGACTAGACAACATATCCCAACTAACCCTAACAACACATATCCCAACTAACCCTAACCCCGACTAGACAACACATATCCCAACTAACCCTAACAACACATATCCCAACTAACCCTAACCCCGACTAGACAACACATATCCCAACTAACCCTAACACATAACCCAACTAACCCTAACCCTTATCCCAACTAACCCTAACCCCGACTAGACAACATATCCCAACTAACCCTAACCCCGACTAGACAACACATATCCCAACTAACCCTAACCCCGACTAGACAACACATATCCCCCTAACCCTAACCCTGACAACACATATCCCAACTAACCCTAACCCCGACAACACATATCCCAACTAACCCCGACAACATATCCCAACTAACCCTAACCCCGACAACACATATCCCAACTAACCCTAACCCTGACTAGACAACACATATCCCAACTAACCCTAACCCCGACAACACATATCCCAACTAACCCTGACAAAACATATCCCAACTAACCCTAACCCCGACTAGACAACATATCCCAACTAACCCTAACCCCGACTAGACAACATATCCCAACTAACCCTAACCCCGACTAGACAACATATCCCAACTAACCCTAACTCCGACTAGACAACATATCCCCCCTAACCCTAACCCCGACTAAACATATCCCCCTAACCCTAACCCTGACAACATATCCCAACTAACCCTAACCCCGACAACACATATCCCAACTAACCCTAAACCCGACTAGACAACACATATCCCAACTAACCCTAACCCCGACAACACATATCCCAACTAACCCTAACCCCGACTAGACAACACATATCCCAACTAACCCTAACCCCGACAACACATATCCCAACTAACCCCGACAACATATCCCAACTAACCCTAACAACACATATCCCAACTAACCCTAACCCCGACTAGACAACACATATCCCAACTAACCCTAACCCCGACAACACATATCCCAACTAACCCTAACCCTGACTAGACAACACATATCCCAACTAACCCTAACCCCGACTAGACAACACATATCCCAACTAACCCTGACAAAACATATCCCAACTAACCCTAACCCCGACTAGACAACACATATCCCAACTAACCCTGACAAAACATATCCCAACTAACCCTAACCCCGACTAGACAACATACCCCAACTAACCCTAACCCGACAACACATATCCCAACTAACCCTAACCCCGACTAGACAACACATATCCCAACTAACTCTAACCCCGAGAACACATATCCCAACTAACCCCGAGAACACATATCCCAACTAACCCCGACAACACACATCCCAACTAACCCCGACAACACACATCCCAACTAACCCTAACCCTGACAACACATATCCCAACTAACCCTAACAACACATATCCCAACTAACCCTAACCCCGACTAGACATATCCCAACTAACCCTAACAACACATATCCCAACTAACCCCGACAACACACATCCCAACTAACCTTAACCCCGACAGCACATATCCCAACTAACCCTAACCCCACATATCCCAACTAACCCTAATCCCGACAACACATATCCCAACTAACCCTAACCCCGACTAGACAACACCTATCCCAACTAACCCTAACCCCGACAACACATATCCCAACTAACCCTAACACATATCCCACCTAACCCCGACAACACATATCCCAACTAACCCTAAACCCGACTAGACAACATATCCCAACTAACCCTAACAACACATATCCCAACTAACCCTAACCCCGACTAGACAACACATATCCCAACTAACCCTAACCCCGACTAGACAACATATCCCAACTAACCCTAACCCAGACAACACATATCCCAACTTTGTGATGCTCACCTTCATTTTTTCGGGACTTTACGAGGGTGACTTTGGCGGGTCGCGGGGGCTGGTTGAGCGAGCGCCGGTCGGCACGCGGGGAGAGACTCCTCTCCCGTGAGCCACTGCGTTCCCGCTCTCTGTCCTTGTCCCGCCTTCCGGCACTCCTCCCGCTGCGCCGGGCCGAGGCCCCACCGACAGCGCTGTAGGCGCTGGGGCCGCTGCGTGCGGAGCGCGTCTCGTATATCTCCTCGTCGTAGCTATCTTCCTCATCCTCCTCCTCATCATCATGCTCCGACATGGTCGCCCTCTCCCCCAGCCGACTCATGGGTACATGCACCTTCCGCTTCCGTCTGATCGTCTGAAGAGGAAGAAGGCAACTTTAGCACGATGTCACTAGATCCCCCCCCCCCCATTTCTTTCCCCCCGTTCCTTCCATGTAATCTCTAACTCCCTCCCTCCCTCTCTCTCATGACAAGACATTAGCCCCATAGAGACTAAATCTAATACATAATAATTGTTGTAATTTATTCTGTGGTAAGAGCCATATCACTACATTATACCCGAAACTTCCAGTTCTCCCTCTGGGGCATTCCATGCCAATTGGCGGTGCTAAGATATGACCCCCAGGTTTTAGCAGATGACAGGTTAGTCCCAAGCGTGCTGTGCTCCAGGTATTAAATATAAAGGAACTGCCCAATTCAGACGTTCATACATAAGTAAGAGCTGGATTCTATCAGTGGACCGGTGTTAAAGCCAGACTCAGTCAGTTGTGTCATTTTGTTAACGTTTTACACCTTGTTTTGTTTGGGGCGACAAAACAAAACCCAGGCAAAACATCATGTAAAACAAACCCAGGCAAGACCCAGTGTAAACAAACCCGGGCAAGACCCAGTGTAAACAAACCCGGGCAAGACCCAATGTAAACAAACCCGGGCAAGACCCAATGTAAACAAGCATGGGCAAGACCTAGTGTAAACAAACCTGGGCAAGACCCAATGTAAACAAACCTGGGCAAGACCCAATGTAAACAAACCTGGGCAAGACCCAATGTAAACAAACCTGGGCAAGACCCAATGTAAACAAACCCGGGCAAGACCCAATGTAAACAAGCATGGGCATCAAAAGCATAGCAAACTCAACATCCAAGAGGAAAACAACTAGCAACTCCAGCAAAGTTTCAGAGTAAGGTCTCTCTTTACGTAGTGTTGTCTCTCTTGTTGTGACTCTATACTGCCAAATAAAACCTGTAAATGCAGGTTTTAGTTGGCAGTATAGCAGGGCTACACCACCGGTATGCACATTTAGCAATGCGTGTGTGGATCTATCGGCTGTTTGCTAGCTAGCTTGCTGACTAGCGTTGCTTACCAGCAGTGGACAGCTAGCTGGCTCTCGTGATTATCAGACCTTGGCACGGTCCAGAGCAGCATGTGGGTACTATCACTAGAATAGCCGTGAGTGACGAGTCTTAGCAAGTTGAAAATAATAAAAATCCCTTGCTGAATGAAAAATCACCGCACAATTCCCATTTCATTCCAGAACTTTCCCGGCCATTGTTTTCAAATCTGCACTGCTATAGCACAGACGGACAGGCAGACAGCCAGGAGCCAATATATAAATCACAAGGATTTGTCAGCTAAATTACACTTTTATTCCATATTTACTCAAATCAAATTTTTGAGTCTTGTTTAAAATAAGAGAGATATAGATCGGCCTATTTGTATTGTTGATGTGTTGCTGTTGTCGTGGATGGATCAGAGGAAAAGATAGGCCGAAAACAGGAGCTATAAAAGGACCATTGACATAAGCTACGCATCATAATTACCTGGAGAATTCCGACCTACAATTTATAAACAAACCTGCTGTACTCGTAACACATAAAAACTTAATTTGTATCACTTTGAAGTGACACAAATGGCAAATGAAGCTTTCCTTTATCCATTTCAAGATATATTAAACAAACAAACAAAAAAGTTGCATTTTTTTTAACTTACTGAGTCTGGCTTTAACATAGGACTTTTACATCTTTGGGTTCCTCAAAAAGATACTCACAATTTTAGCATTCTTTCCACTTTTCCGTAGTTGCTGGACTGCGTATGCATGTTCCACGTTGTCCATGGAGACGGCGTTGACCATCGTGACTCTGTCATTCTCCCTGGAAGGAAAGGAGGAGAGAGTGACTTGTAAAACAATGTAAACAATGTCTTTGTAAACAACCAAATGTTTAAAAAAAAAAAGATTTATTTAATTTAATTTTGCACCATCCATAGCACCTTCTATGAATTTGAGAGAGGTTACATTTTCTCCAAGCCACATCCCTCAGCTTTATATCAAACCATGTGGTAACTCATCCCAAGAGAGGAGAGGAGGATCTTACTGCAGTAGGCCCTCGGCTGGACCTCCCTTCAGGACGTCTGAGATAACGATGGAGGTCTCACCACTCTGAAAATGAGGGTTATCCCGACCTCCCGAGATGGCTATCCCAAAGCCAAACCCTGGTGCCTGCACAGAGATGGAAAATGACATGTTCACTGACTACCCTGGTGCCTGGTGATACAGAGACCCAGAGAGAGAGACTCAGGAGACTCGCGTGTGACGTCAGAACACAATAGTATTCCTCACAAAGAGAGAGAGAGAGAGAGAGAGAGCCAGAGAGAGCGAGAGAAAGAGAGACAGAGCGAGAGAAAGAGAGACAGAGAGAGACAGAGAGAGAAAGAGAGAGAGAAGCACGTTAGAACACAACAACTGTATTCATCACAACCACTGAGAAATATCACAGACCTCTCCAGTCCCAACAATTCCACTACTACGTCACCTTCTAAACAAAGCACTGTATTGGTTTGATAGGGGAGAGTAGTAAACAGCTAGCAAGGTATCTACTATTTAACAAGTGAGCCGTTTCTGCTGATAATTAAAGTCTGGAGGTAGACTAAGTGATAACCTCATAACCATAGCTACCTTGCAACCGTTTATCCTCTTCAAAACAGTGACCGAGTTATTTACAGTTTCTACATTAGGTGAAGGTGAAATGGACAGACAAGGAAATAGGAGGAGTGTAGGAGGGGGACATGACAGACAGTGATTTGTATTGACAATCTATGCTTGTTGTGTTCATATGCCCGGACCCTTGGCCTGTATGGAAGGTCAAGTTGTGACCTTATGCTCTACATCCTGGTGGAAGAATCATGAACACTTTTTTTAAAAAAGGGCAAAACGGACCGTGTCGACGAGTGGTTAAAAGCAGCGTCCTATCGCCTATGAACACAGAACATCGGCCATTTTCTATTCATCTCAAGACGATTTTACACGTTGAATCATAACGTCGACAGCAGGTGTTTTACTGAGCACGGCCAACGTTCATTAAGGTGCGTCTTGTCCTTGTATACAGAGCAGAATCCTGAATGCTTGCTTCTTATTGGACAAGTCCTGGTAGTCCCTCCCCGCTTCAGTCAGTTTTATTCCATTTGGTGCCTAATGAACAAGGTCCTGTTATTGTGTGTTCAGTGAGCATACTGTACGTGTACGGCTTGCAGCATGCTGACTAGTGGAGGCAGGAGGAAAAGAAGATGGAGGGAGCAGGGAAGAAGGACAAAATGGAGGGAGGCTAGGGCACAGAGATAGAGGGGTTTCAACCATCCCACAGAGATAGAGGGGTTTCAACCATCCCACAGAGATAGGGGTTTCAACCATCCTACAGAGATAGGGGTTTCAACCATCCTACAGAGATAGGGGTTTCAACCATCCCACAGAGATAGAGATAGGGGTTTCAACCATCCCACAGAGATATAGATAGGGGTTTCAACCATCCCACAGAGATAGAGATAGGGGTTTCAACCATCCCACAGAGATAGAGATAGGTGTTTCAACCATCCCACAGAGACAGAGATAGGGGTTTCAACCATCCCACAGAGATAGAGATAGAGATAGGTGTTTCAACAATCCCACAGAGATAGAGGGGTTTCAACCATCCCACAGAGATAGAGGGGTTTCAACCATCCCACAGAGATAGGGATTTTCAACCATCCAACAGAGATAGAGGGGTTTCAACCATCCCACATAGATAGAGGGGTTTCAACCATCCCACAGAGATAGAGGGGTTTCAACCATCCCACAGAGATAGGGGTTTCAACCATCCTACAGAGATAGGGGTTTCAACCATCCCACAGAGATAGGGGTTTCAACCATCCCACAGAGATAGGGGTTTCAACCATCCCACAGAGATAGGGGTTTCAACCATCCCACAGAGATAGGGGAGAGAGAGAGAAGGAGAGAGAGAGAGAAGGAGAGAGAGATAGAAGGAGAGAGAGAGAGAAGGAGAGAGAGATACAAGGAGAGAGAGAGACAAGGAGAGAGAGACCAGGAGGAAGGAGAGAGAGAGACAAGGAGAGGTAGAGGTATCCTATGCACTACTCACCCTGTGTAGAGTTACTGTGTGCTGTTCCCATATGACGGTCTCCTCCATAGCTGCACTCTGTAGAAATAAATCCTTATTTTCATCATCATCACTCCAATTAGTGTCAGTAGCCCCCAGGCTTTAGATGTACTCATTTAGCAAAATACATTTTCAAGCCTCAATATCTAAAAATACATTTCAGAAACGCCCCCCCCCCCCCCCCCCCCAAAAAAAATCAACACCACACAATTGTGCCAGTATTTTAGACGTGCCTATCACGGATCGGCCCGTGACGAATTAGCGGTTTTCCTTGTATCAGGGGTTCATACACATTTTGACAGATGGAATTCTCCATGATTTTTAACCACATTTCCATGACCAACAATTGGCGGCATCTCTATGGTACAGTCTCTCTCACTCTATATATATATATATAGAGAGAGAGAGAGAGAGAGACTGTACTATAGAGATGCCGCCAATTGTTGACATTCTATGTCAACTTCTGACTTCAACTGTATATATATACAGTTGAAGTCAGAAGTTGACATACACTTAGGTTGGAGTCATTAAAACTCGTTTTTCAACCATTCCACAAATTTCTTGTTAACAAATAGTTTTAGCAAGCAAAATTTTTTCAAACTGTTGTTTACAGACCGATGATTTCACTTATAATTCAATGTATCACAATTCCAGTGGGTCAGACGTTTACATACACTAAGTTGACTGTGCCTTTAAACAGCTTGGAAAATTCCAGAAAATTATGTCATGGCTTTAGAAGCTTCTGATAAGCTAATTGACATAATTTGAGTCAATTGGAGGTGTACCTGTGGATGTATTTCAAGGCCTACCTTCAAACTCAGTGCCTCTTTGCTTGATATCATGGGAAAATCAAAAGAAATCAGCCAAAAAATAATTGTTGACATCCACAAGTTTGGTTCATCCTTGGGAGCAATTTCCATACCGCTCAGGAAGGAGACGCCTTCAATCCCAGAACAACAGCAAAGGACCTTGTGAAGATGCTGGAGGAAACAGCTACAAAAGTATCTATATCCACAGTAAAACGAGTCCTATATCGACATAACCTGAAAGGCCGCTCAGCAAGGAAGAAACTACTGCTCCAAAACTGCCATAAAAAAGCCAGACTACGGTTTGCAACTGCACATGGGGACAAAGATCATACTTTTTGGAGAAATGTCCTCTGGTCTGATGAAACAAAAATAGAACTGTTTGGACATAATGACCATCGTTATGTTTGGAGGAAAAAGGGTGAGGCTTGCAAGCCGAAGAACACCATCCCAACCGTGAAGCATGGGGGTGGCAGCATCATGTTGTTGGGGTGCTTTGCTGCAGGAGGGACTGGTGCATTTCACAAAATAGATGGCATCACGTGGAAGGAAAATTATGTGGATATATTGAAGCAACATCTCAAGACATCAGTCAAGAAATTAAAGCTTGGTTGCAAATGGGTCTTCCAAATGGACAATGACCCCAAGCATACTTCCAAAGTTGTGGAAAAATGGCTTAAGGACAACAAAGTCAAGGTATTGGAGTGGCCATCACAAAGCCCTGACCTCAATCCCATAGAAAAATTGTGGGCAGAACTGAAAAATGGGAGGCCTACAAACCTGACTCAGTTACACCAGCTCTGTCAGGAGGAATGGGCCAATTTATTGTGGGAACCTTGTGGAAGGCAACCCGAAACATTTGACCCAAGTTAAACAATATAAAGGCAATGCTACCAAATACTAATTGAGTGTATGTAAACTTCTGACCCACTGGGAATGTGATGAAAGAAATACAAGCTGAAATAAATCACTCTCTACTATTATTCTGACCTTTCACATTCTTAAAATAAAGTGGTGATCCTAACTGACCTAAGACAATACTTTTTGACGAAGATTAAATGTCAGGAATTGTGAAAAAAACTGAGTTTAAATGTATTTGGCCAAGGTGTATGTAAACTTCCGACTTCAACTTGTACATATAAAAAAAAAAGTATGCGTAATGTGGTAGACGGATCCCATTAACCATCTCCTGTGGTTGAGCACTTAACTCCCCCACAAAGTAGAACACCTTTTAGGCACCTGTATAAAACACGTGGTCAGCTGGAGAGCTGCTGGGTGTGCAGGCTTTTGATCAAGCCCTGCTCAAAACACATCAGAGACAGTTTATCAAGGTCCGGTTGAGCAGATCATTCCTAAAATGTGGTTTGTTTAGAGGGGGCCTGGACTAAAACCCTGTACACTCATTATCTCTCCTGGAGGATTGTCGACCGCCCATTATCTCTCCCGGAGGATGGTCGACCGCCCATTATCTCTCCCGGAGGACGGACGGCCGCCCATTATCTCTCCCGGAGGACGGACGACCGCCCATTATCTCTCCCGGAGGACGGACGACCGCCCATTATCTCTCCCGGAGGACCGCCCATTATCTCTCCCGGAGGACGGACGACCGCCCATTATCTCTCCCGGAGGATGGACGACCATCCATTAGCTGTCCTGGAGGATGGACGACCGCCCATTATCTCTCCTGGAGGATGGACGACCGCCCATTATCTCTCCTGGAGGATGGATGACCACCCATTATCTATCCTGGAGGATGGACGACCATCCATTAGCTGTCCTGGAGGATGGACGACCGCCCATTATCTCTCCTGGAGGATGGACGACCCCCCATTATCTCTCCTGGAGGATGGACAACCGCCCATTATCTCTCCTGGAGGATGGACGACCCCCCATTATCTCTCCTGGAGGATGGACGACCACCCATTATCTCTCCTGGAGGATGGACGACCACCCATTATCTCTCCTGGAGGATGGACGGCCACCCATTATCTCTCCTGGGGGATGGACGACCACCCATTATCTCTCCTGGAGGATGGACGACCACCCATTATCTCTCCTGGAGGATGGACGGCCACCCATTATCTCTCCTGGGGGATGGACGACCGCCCATTATCTCTCCTGGAGGATGGGCGACCACCCATTATCTCTCCTGGAGGATGGACGACCCCCCATTATCTCTCCTGGGGGATGGACGACCACCCATTATCTCTCCTGGAGGATGGGCGACCCCCCATTATCTCTCCTGGAGGATGGACGACCACCCTTGATGTAAAACATTGCAATATTACAACCAAATACGTTTCGCTCATTCAATATAGCAAAGATCGAGTGGCTATGGTAGGCTCCAAAGATGTTAATTCAACTGAAGCAAGCCCAAAAATGTTCAGAAAATGTACCTTTTCTAGTTTAGTCATATTTATCTTAGCTACCTTATAAGTGTTTACTTTGCAGGCTGACTTGTATCTACTGAGCTACATAACTTTATACTTTAGGTCATACTTAAAGCAGTGGTGGAAAAAGTACTCAACTGTCATACTTGAGTAAAAGTAAAGATACTATAATAGAAAATGACTCAAGTAAAAGTCACCCAGTAAAATTCTACTTGAGTAAAAGTAAAGATACTATAATAGGAAATGACTCAAGTAAAAGTCACCCAGTAAAATTCTACTTGAGTAAAAGTATAAAAGTATTTTGGTTTAAAATATACTTAAGTATCAAAAGTAAAAGTATAAATAATTTACATTTCCTTATATTAAGCAAACCAGACGGCACCATCTCCTTGTTTTTTTATTGACTTACGGAAAGCCACATGCCAAAGCCACACTCCAACATTCAGACATCATTTACAAACAAAGCTTGTGTGTTTAGTGAGTCCTCCAGATCAGAGGCAGTAGGGATGTTCTCTGTTTAGTGAGTCCTCCAGATCAGAGGCAGTAGGGATGACCAGGGATGTTCTCTGTTTAGTGAGTCCTCCAGATCAGAGGCAGTAGGGATGTTCTCTGTTTAGTGAGTCCTCCAGATCAGAGGCAGTAGGGATGTTCTCTGTTTAGTGAGTCCTCCAGATCAGAGGCAGTAGAGATGACCAGGGATGTTCTCTTGATAAGTGTGTGAATTTGACCATTTTCCTGTCCTGCTAAGCACTGAAAATGTTACAAGTCCATGTGTCAGGGAAAATGTAGTGAAGTAGTCAAAAATATAAATAGTAAAGTACAGATACCCAAAAAAACGACTAAAGTAGTACTTTAAAGTATTTTTAATTAAGTACTTTACACCACTGCTAAAAAGGACCCTAGTTCAGCCGCCTACGCTAAATACTGCTGCAGATACTGCTTCATTGTCTCAAGGAGAGGGGTAAGAAGGGAGACGGGGACAGGGGAGAAGGAAGAAGGGAGAGGGGGACAGAGGGGAAGGGAGGGAAGAAGGGAGAGGGGGACAGGGGAGAGGGAAGAAGGGAGAGGGGGACAGGAGAGGGAAGAAGGGAGAGGGGGACAGGAGAGGGAAGAAGGGAGAGGGGGACAGGAGAGGGAAGAAGGGAGAGGGGGACAGGGGAGAGGGGTAAGAAGGAGAGGGGGACAGGGGAGAGGGGTAAGAAGGGATAGGGGGACAGGGGAGAGGGGTAAGAAGGGATAGGGGGACAGGTAAGAAGGGAGAGGGGACAGGGGGACAGGGGAGAGGGAAGAAGGAGAGGGGGACAGTGAGAGGTAAGAAGGGAGAGTGGGGACAGGGGAGAGGGAAGAAGGGAGAGGCGGGGACAGGGAAGAAGGGAGAGTGGGGACAGGGGAGAGGGAAGAAGGGAGAGGGGGACAGGGGAGAGGGAAGAAGGGAGAGGGGGGACAGGGAAGAAGGGAGAGTGGGGACAGGGGAGAGGGAAGAAGGGAGAGTGGGGACAGGGGGAGGTAAAAAGGGAGAGGGGAAAGAGAGGAGAGAGGGATCTCAGGGTGATCTGCACCAGAGCCAGCTGAGGTGTTGAGGAGCGATGGTTTTATTTATTTATTTGCATGGCTCCTGCAATGCAGCGAAAGAGAGATGGGATCTGCTGAGCCACATGCCCTAAAGTCAGTATTGTCACAACTACACCACTAGGCTACATCTCTGGATAGCTTCTGTAGCCTACACTGTATCCAAGCCAGCATTGTCACAATGAACCAGACCACTACTGTACATCTCATTCTCAGATAGCTACTCATACTGACTGTATCCTAGCAAGCAAAGTCAATCCCAACCAGGGAATCTCAAAGTAGCTCAAATTCACAGATACTGAAACTAAAAAACCATACGGACACTGCACCAGCATTCACAGACACTATATACCATAGCCAGCATTCACAGACACTATATACCATAGCCATCATTCACAGACACTATATACCATAGCCATCATTCACAGACACTATATACCATAGCCAGCATTCACAGACACTATATACCATAGCCAGCATTCAGACACTATATACCATAGCCAGCATTCACAGACACTATACCATAGCCATCATTCACAGACACTATATACCATAGCCAGCATTCACAGACACTATATACCATAGCCAGCATTCACAGACACTATATACCATAGCCATCATTCACAGACACTATATACCATAGCCAGCATTCACAGACACTATATACCATAGCCATCATTCACAGACACTGTATACCATAGCCATCATTTACAGACACTGTATACCATAGCCAGCATTCACAGACACTATATACCATAGCCAGCATTCACAGACACTATATACCATAGCCAGCATTCACAGACACTATATACCATAGCCAGCATTCACAGACACTATATACCATAGCCATCATTCACAGACACTATATACCATAGCCATCATTCACAGACACTATATACCATAGCCAGCATTCACAGACACTATATACCATAGCCAGCATTCACAGACACTATATACCATAGCCATCATTCACAGACACTATATACCATAGCCAGCATTCACAGACACTATATACCATAGCCATCATTCACAGACACTGTATACCATAGCCATCATTCACAGACACGGTATACCATAGCCATCATTCACAGACACTATATACCATAGCCAGCATTCACAGACACTATATACCATAGCCAGCATTCACAGACACTATACCATAGCCATCATTCACAGACACTATACCATAGCCATCATTCACAGACACTATACCATAGCCATCATTCACAGACACTATACCATAGCCATCATTCACAGACACTATATACCATAGCCATCATTCACAGACACTATATACCATAGCCATCATTCACAGACACTATATACCATAGCCATCATTCACAGATACTATATACCATAGCCATCATTCACAGACACTATACCATAGCCATCATTCACAGACACTATATACCATAGCCATCATTCACAGATACTATATACCATAGCCATCATTCACAGATACTATATACCATAGCCATCATTCACAGACTCTATACCATAGCCATCATTCACAGACACTATATACCATAGCCATCATTCACAGATACTGCATACCATAGCCATCATTCACAGATACCATGGCCACTTTAGACAGCATTGTCATGTCAGACCCAGTAGATCTCAGATACATGATACTATAAATAAAGATGAAACCATACTGAAAGAGAAAACAATCCTGCTGCTGGTGGCACACACACACACACACACGACACTGTGACCACAAATCAAAACAGACCACACTCTCACGCAGAGAAAGTTAAAAAGGTATTTTAAACACCTCTTAACAATGTATGAATGAGTGTGATACAAATTGTGGAAATGGGGTAGGAGGAGACTTGAGTCTCTTCCTTTGTGCCAGTAGCTAGGCTGCATATTCCCAGGCACTCCACAGAATACAATGGGCTTGTTGCTGGCGACATAATGCCACCACTATGAAGAGGCAGGTTGAGGAAGTGTGCTGAGTGACTTTATTAAGCATGCTTGGAATGTCTTTACACACTAACAACTGGGCCTACGTGCAGTAAAGCAGGGGCTACAAGATGCAGGACAATCCCAAGCTGTCAGCCTAGTATTCATTATTGCACACTGTAGCAAAACATTTTGTAACAGGAAACATTTTTAACAAAAAAAAAAAAATGTGTTTCTATATGAAAAATGCAGGTCGCCAGGCTGTTGGTCGACCAAGATTTCTTTAGTCCAGCATATAGCTACACCTTTCTTTTTTTTTTTATCATGGTGCACAAGACACCTGTCTAATTGGCTCCTGTCTGAGTGGACTGATCCATTGTGGAGGCCATCTGATTGGCTCCTGTCTGAGTGGACCGATTCATTGTGGAGGCCGTGGGGATGGCACAGTCCAGAAATCTAAGAAATGTGCTACTGAAATTGTATATGGTTATATTATGTACGAACAAATGGTGCAACACTAATAAAAATATTATTATTTCATAACAAATAAGCTTTTTCCAGCGTTGTATAGTGGTCGCTGTCCACAGTTCTGAAACATCAGCGCACTGTTGAATTGGCGCCTTTTCCGAGACCATGTTGCTACGTGCATAATGGGGCAACAGGTGGCCTAGTGGTTCGAGCGTTGGGCCAGAAAGGTTGTTGGATCGAATCCCCGAGCTGACAAGGTAAAAATCTGTCGTTCTGACCCAGTTAACCCACTGTTCCCCAGTAGGCCGTCATTGTAAATAAGAACTTGTTCTTAACTGACTTGCCTAGCTAAATTTAAGAAAAATGAAATAATAGCAAAAAATGAAATAGCAAAAAATGAAATAGCAAAAATGAAATAATAGCAAAAAATGAAATAGCAAAAATGAAATAATAGCAAAAATGAAATAATAGCAAAGCATCTTGGTGTTGAGAACAATGTGGCAGAGGCAGCAGTGGAATTAGGAGACGAGAAATCAGCCAGGGGGAAGTGATGCTGCTGCTGGGAGAGACAGAGGGAAGTGATGCTGCTGCTGGGAGAGACAGGGGGAAGTGATGCTGCTGCTGGGAGAGACAGAGGGAAGTGATGCTGCTGCTGGGAGAGACAGGGGGAAGTGATGCTGCTGCTGGGAGAGACAGGGGGAAGTGATGCTGCTGCTGGGAGAGACAGGGGGAAGTGATGCTGCTGCTGGGAGAGACAGGGGGAAGTGATGCTGCTGCTGGGAGAGACAGGGGGAAGTGATGCTGCTGCTGGGAGAGACAGGGGGAAGTGATGCTGCTGCTGGGAGAGACAGGGGAAGTGATGCTGCTGCTGGGAGAGACAGGGGGAAGTGATGCTGCTGCTGGGAGAGACAGGGGAAGTGATGCTGCTGCTGGGAGAGACAGGGGAAGTGATGCTGCTGCTGGGAGAGACAGGGGGAAGTGATGCTGCTGCTGGGAGAGACAGGGGGAAGTGATGCTGCTGCTGGGAGAGACAGAGGGAAGTGATGCTGCTGCTGGGAGAGACAGGGGAAGTGATGCTGCTGCTGGGAGAGACAGGGGGAAGTGATGCTGCTGCTGGGGGAGACAGGGGGAAGTGATGCTGCTGCTGGGAGAGACAGAGGGAAGTGATGCTGCTGCTGGGAGAGACAGGGGGAAGTGATGCTGCTGCTGGGAGAGACAGGGGGAAGTGATGCTGCTGCTGGGAGAGACAGAGGGAAGTGATGCTGCTGCTGGGAGAGACAGGGGGAAGTGATGCTGCTGCTGGGAGAGACAGGGGGAAGTGATGCTGCTGCTGGGAGAGACAGGGGGAAGTGATGCTGCTGCTGGAGAGACAGAGGGAAGTGATGCTGCTGCTGGGAGAGACAGGGGGAAGTGATGCTGCTGCTGGGAGAGACAGGGGGAAGTGATGCTGCTGCTGGGAGAGACAGGGGGAAGTGATGCTGCTGCTGGGAGAGACAGAGGGAAGTGATGCTGCTGCTGGGAGAGACAGGGGGAAGTGATGCTGCTGCTGGGAGAGACAGGGGGAAGTGATGCTGCTGATGGGGGAGACAGGGGGAAGTGATGCTGCTGCTGGGGGAGACAGGGGGAAGTGATGCTGCTGCTGGGGGAGACAGGGGGAAGTGATGCTGCTGCTGGGAGAGACAGGGGGAAGTGATGCTGCTGGGAGAGACCGAGACAGAGGCAGCAGTGGAATTAGGAGACGAGAAAGCAGCCTTTTGCCTAAGAATAGTGAGAATAGCCTAACTGTTAAATGTGCCTGGCTTTATAAATCATCCATCCATATATATACACACACACACACACACACATATATCTGTTTTGAGTGTTTGTTTAATAGCCTAGGGATTCCGTGAGCACCAAGCCTCAAGCAACCACAATGTCTGATAAATAACAGGCTTTACAAGAACAGTCTCTCTGGTATAATTAACATTTATTTAGTGTTGTAGTGTACTGTTATTTAGTGTTGTAGTGTACTGCTATTTAGTGTTGTAGTGTACTGTTATTTAGTGTTGTAGTGTACTGTTATTTAGTGTTGTAGTGTACTGTTATTTAGTGTTGTAGTGTACTGTTATTTAGTGTTGTAGTGTACTGTTATTTAGTGTTGTAGTGTACTGTTATTTAGTGTTGTAGTGTACTGTTATTTAGTGTCGTAGTGTACTGTTATTTAGTGTTGTAGTGTACTGTTATTTAGTGTTGTAGTGTACTGTTATTTAGTGTTGTAGTGTACTGTTATTTAGTGTTGTAGTGTACTGTTATTTAGTGTTGTAGTGTACTGTTATTTAGTGTTGTAGTGTACTGCTATTTAGTGTTGTAGTGTACTGCTATTTAGTGTTGTAGTGTACTGTTATTTGGTGTCGTAGTGTACTGTTATTTAGTGTTGTATATTTAGTGTTGTAGTGTACTGTTATTTAGTGTTGTAGTGTACTGTTATTTAGTGTCGTAGTGTACTGTTATTTAGTGTCGTAGTGTACTGTTATTTAGTGTTGTAGTGTACTGTTATTTAGTGTTGTAGTGTACTGTTATTTAGTGTTGTAGTGTACTGTTATTTAGTGTTGTAGTGTACTGTTATTTAGTGTTGTAGTGTACTGTTATTTAGTGTTGTAGTGTACTGTTATTTAGTGTTGTAGTGTACTGTTATTTAGTGTTGTAGTGTACTGTTATTTAAATCAAATCAATCAAATTTTATTTGTCACATACACATGGTTAGCAGATGTTAATGCGAGTGTAGCGAAATGCTTGTGCTTCTAGTTCCGACAATGCAGTGATAACCAACAAGTAATCTAACTAACAATTCCAAAACTACTGTCTTATACACAGTGTAAGGGGATAAGGAATATGTACATAAGGATATATGAATGAGTGATGGTACAGAGCAGCATACAGTAGATGGTATCGAGTACAGTATATACATATGAGATGAGTATGTAGACAAAGTAAACAAAGTGGCATAGTTAAAGTGGCTAGTGACATAAGAATGCAGTCGATGATCTAGAGTACAGTATATACATATGCATATGAGATGAATAATGTAGGGTAAGTAACATTATATAAGGTAGCATTGTTTAAAGTGGCTAGTGATATATTTACATCATTTCCCATCAATTCCCATTATTAAAGTGGCTGGAGTTGGGTCAGTGTCAATGACAGCGTGTTGGCAGCAGCCACTCAATGTTAGTGGTGGCTGTTTAACAGTCTGATGGCCTTGAGATAGAAGCTGTTTTTCAGTCTCTCAGTCCCAGCTTTGATGCACCTGTACTGACCTCGCCTTCTGGATGATAGCGGGGTGAACAGGCAGTGGTTCGGGTGGTTGATGTCCTTGATGATCTTTATGGCCTTCCTGTAACATCGGGTGGTGTAGGTGTCCTGGAGGGCAGGTAGTTTGCCCCCGGTGATGCGTTGTGCAGACCTCACTACCCTCTGGAGAGCCTTACGGTTGAGGGCGGAGCAGTTGCCGTACCAGGCGGTGATACAGCCCGCCAGGATGCTCTCGATTTAGTGTTGTAGTGTACTGTTACTCAGTGTCGTAGTGTACTGTTATTTAGTGTTGTAGTGTACTGTTATTTAGTGTTGTAGTGTACTGTTATTTAGTGTTGTAGTGTACTGTTATTTAGTGTTGTAGTGTACTGTTATTTAGTGTTGTAGTGTACTGTTATTTAGTGTTGTAGTGTACTGTTATTTAGTGTTGTAGTTTACTGTTATTTAGTGTTGTAGTGTACTGTTATTTAGTGTTGTAGTGTACTGTTATTTAGTGTCGTAGTGTACTGTTATTTAGTGTCGTAGTGTACTGTTATTTAGTGTTGTAGTGTACTGTTATTTAGTGTTGTAGTGTACTGTTATTTAGTGTTGTAGTATACTGTTATTTAGTGTTATTTAGTGTCACTGTTCCAAATGGTCAGATATTTATAATAATAAACCCACCTTTCTCTTGATCTCCTCCTTCGTTATTATTACTATTATTTTGATCATCATTATAATAAATAATGTCATTATCATTAGTAGGCTTAGTATAGCAGCCTTGTATAACCACCATCGAGCTGTAGGCCTCAGAGCTCATCCTGTTAAGACTTAATACCGTAACTTAGGCCTATACTTCGTTGGCTAATGGGGATCCTACTTAAAAAATATAAATAAAATGCAATACTTACAGTATATGACTTACTGTATGATAAATAAACATGCGACTGTTTTTAGTCTATTTAAAAAATTTAATTAAAAAATTAAAAAGCAAACAGATCACAGGCTCTCTGGTACTCTTATAATTTATTTAGTGTTGTTTACATTGTTCCAAACGGTCCTAAAAATATATATTGTAATCTAACAGCACCTGTATGGCACAGATAATATGCAGGCAGTGCTGGCTCCTTACCTTCTTTTTCTTGATCTCCAGTATTTTCCACAACTAGTCAGATGTATTCCACACATCTGACTTCCCCTTTACCTCCTGAGCAACCAGTAAAACATTCCCCTGTTTCCAGTCACGTCCTCTGCATCCGTTTTGCTGTCACATGTGTTCCGGTGTTCAGAGTTTGTTATAACCAATTTATTCATGTGATTATGACATGCTTTAACGGTCAGGCCCTATTGGTCGCGTGCATTCGATGCACACACGTCACATAAAGAGAGCAAGGGGTTGAGGGGATATTTTCCTAAATAAATTAGGGATTTTGGTAACGGAACTTTTCAATCAAAAATGACTAATTATGTAGCAGTTCAGCAACACGGACAGTGTGATACACACTGTTGATGTTCTGTGGTGGTCACTGCAGCAGATAGGAGTGATACACACTGTTGATGTTCTGTGGTGGTCGCTGCAGCAGAGACAGTGTGATAAACACTGTTGATGTTCTGTGGTGGTCGCTGCAGCAGAGACAGTGTGATACACACTGTTGATGCTCTGTGGTGGTCGCTGCAGCAGAGACAGTGTGATACACACTGTTGATGTTCTGTGGTGGTCGCTGCAGCAGAGACAGTGTGATACACACTGTTGATGTTCTGTGGTGGTCTCTGCAGCAGAGACAGTGTGATACACACTGTTGATGTTCTGTGGTGGTTGCTGCAGAAGAGAGGAGTGATACACACTGTTGATGTTCTGTGGTGGTCGCTGCAGCAGAGACTGTGTGATACACACTGTTGATGTTCTGTGGTGGTCGCTGCAGCAGAGACAGTGTGATACACACTGTTGATGCTCTGTGGTGGTCGCTGCAGCAGAGACAGTGTGATACACACTGTTGATGTTCTGTGGTGGTCGCTGCAGCAGAGACAGTGTTATAAACACTGTTGATGTTCTGTGGTGGTCTCTGCAGCAGAGACAGTGTGATACACACTGTTGATGTTCTGTGGTGGTCGCTGCAGCAGAGAGGAGTGATACACACTGTTGATGTTCTGTGGTGGTCTCTGCAACAGAGGAGTGATACACACTGTTGATGTTCTGTGGTGGTCTCTGCAACAGAGAGGAGTGATACACACTGTTGATGTTCTGTGGTGGTCGCTGCAGCAGAGACTGTGTGATACACACTGTTGATGTTCTGTGGTGGTCGCTGCAGCAGAGAGGACAGAGAGACAACGGGTCACACAGTTCCTCGCTGTCTTTTTTTACACGGCGCAGCAAGTCTGAGCCCGGCCCGGCTCAATCAAATCAATTGCGGTCCGATTCCCTCTAGTTATCTGTGTCTTAATTATTTCATCAAACAGTGCACTTAAAGCATCAGACAAGCTCAGTGCATACAGTTGATTTGATTAAAACACATAGGATATATATATATATATATATACACATTTTTTTTACTTTTTAATTTCGACCAATCGATTGGTCGAAAGTACAGACGACTCTCGGTCAACCAAGATTCTCTCTAAATCGGGGACAGCCCTACTTCAAAGCCTCTCATTGACCAATAATTAGCTTCAGCAA
Organism: Oncorhynchus nerka; assembly: GCF_034236695.1. NCBI lineage: Eukaryota > Metazoa > Chordata > Actinopteri > Salmoniformes > Salmonidae > Oncorhynchus > Oncorhynchus nerka. Next base: position 10,556,875 of record NC_088412.1, on the reverse strand, counting down.
TTCAGGGTTTATATACATCATTGGTCCTTACCCACAAAGCACTCCTGTCTTCTTCCAACCTCCCTCAGTACAGTCAGAGTGAGGTCTATCCATGGAGCAGAGCCTGTACAGTGTGTCAACCTTACACAGATGGTACCACACTGAAACAAACACCTCTGGTGAAATAGCCGTCTGAAAAAACTATATATGGACCGACTCAATTGATTCAGTATTGTGTTGGTGAACACACATGGACCTCAACATAGACGGTAAGGTAGGTAGCTAGCGCACCATGAGCAGATAGCCAGATACTGGAATTTAGTCTGTTCTAAATTCACTGTCCCTTCGCTTCCCCTAATTTCTACTCCAAACCCAGGACCACCTAGGGCCTCCGCAGAGAACACTTTGGCCAAATCATGAGCTTATGTTGAGGAGGCACATTAAAGCATAATGGACCGTGAGGGGGATTAGCTAGGGGATTAGTCTGATTATTTATTAAAAGCAGCAGCACCAGTTACTTAGGAAACAGGACAGGCGGAGTGGAGCGAGAGGAGAAGAGGCTCTATTTCGACTAGTTCAAATATCCATTCCTCTTGTCATCTCCTCCCCTTCATGCAGCGCTGATGGTTGAAGCTCATTATTAGGCTGGCTTTCACCGGGACAGATCGTTTGGATAATTGAGAAAGAGCCAGGGCAGGGTGATTGGACCTCCCAAATCCCTGCTGCCAAACCCTCCTTCCAAAAATCCCCTCATCACGGCTCCCATGGCAACTATAGCCTTGTTCACACTGCAGGCCTTTATGCTCAAATCAGTTGTTTTTCCAAATACATTTTGGAATACTGACTGTCCAAACAGCAAGTTACATGTGACCAAATCAGATGTGTGTGTGTGTGTGTGTGTGTGTTCAGACATAAGTCATTTGCTGACATTGCTAAACTAGTTGTCATAGTAACGACGGGTGTGCACACACTGGTGTAGGCTGATTGGTGGTGGTGCTCCTGCTTCCTAGCACCGCCATGGACGTTTCCCAGTTGCTTTCCATGTTCAAAATCGTAGTGTAAGAACACTTTTAAAGCCTCAAAGGATAAGATAATCAAACTTTCCAAACAAGTCCTTTTTTTGGCTAGCCACAGCTGTCAACTAGCTAGCGAGGTAGCTGTTTAGCTAGCCACAGCTGTCAACTAGCTAGCGAGGTAGCTGTTTAGCTAGCCACAGCTGTCAACAAGCTAGCGAGGTAGTTGTTTTGCTAGCCACAGCTGTCAACTAGCTAGCTAGGTAACTGTTTAGCTAGCCACAGCTGTCAACTAGCTAGCTAGGTAGCTGTTTAGCTAGCCACAGCTGTCAACTAGCTAGCTGTTTATCTAGCCACAGCAGTGAACTAGCTAGCTAGGTAGCTGTTTAGCTAGCCACAGCAATGAACTAGCTAGCTAGGTAGCTGTTTAGCTAGCCACAGCTGTCAACTAGCTAGCTAGGTAGCTGTTTAGCTAGCCACAGCTGTCAACTAGCTAGCTAGGTAGCTGTTTAGCTAGCCACAGCAGTCAACTAGCTAGCTAGGTAGCTGTTTAGCACATTCAGTCGTTTGTTTTTAAACAATTAACAAGCTAGTTAGCTACCACATGTTCTTCTCAAACTGTCAACAGAGTAGCTAGCAAGCAAAAGGATGCCAAATAAGTAAAAAAAAAAAAAAAAGCAAATAATAATAATAATAGGCAAATAAGGATCAGATTTGACTGTTCAGACATGTCGCTTGTCCAGGAATCTGATTCCAAACCACCTGCGAAGGTGGTTTGAAATGTGGCTTGAAATATCCGATTCCATGTACTTTTTGTCAGTTCAGACTGCAGGAAAAATTACAGATTTTAATCGGATATGCAAAAAAAAAAAAAAGGAGTTATGTCACTTCAAACTGCCCATGTGAACTAGGCTTAAGTTCTGCGGCCTGCTAAAATATAGTACTTTTCTTTCTGAGCAGAGGGACAGCCATGTTATCACACAGCCAGGGCTGCTAGAATAATTTTGACAAGGGGGACAGGTCAGGCTAGTCTCTGGGTTCTCACTCAACCATATCAGAAACCAAACCACTTACCAATACTGTTTAAATACCAATATCAAGATGGATAGGTTAGGCCTGCAATCTGCAGGTCTAACATGTAAATACGGCAGCAAGTAAGTGTACCATCTTGGGTTAAGATGAGAGCAAAGTTCTCCTTTTGGAGTAGGGTTCAGCTGGACCAGTCTCCTCTCTCTAGCCGGCCAGGCATAGTGCCTGAGAGCCGTTAGCCTAGCCTGAGAGCCATTAGCCTAGTCTGAGAGCCGTTAGCCTAGCCTGAGAGCCGTTAGCCTAGCCTGAGAGCCGTTAGCCTAGCCTGAGAGCCGTTAGCCTAGCCCGAGAGCCGTTAGCCTAGCCCGAGAGCCGTTAGCCTGGCCTGAGAGCGCAGCTGGGGTTTTAGGAAACTGAACAACAGTCCACCACAAGGGTCTACTGCAAAAGTTAAACACAAACAGTCAAAAACCTCTTCAAGCAGTTTTAAGAGGAAACTAAAAAACACAAAAAGCTGCAGGGCAAACAAAAGAGGAAACTCCCTCTGGCGTTTTACAGTAAACTGAATAGGCCTAAAAGAGGAAACTCCCTCTGGCGTTTTACAGTAAACTGAATAGGCCTAAAAGAGGAAACTCCCTCTGGCATTTTACAGTAAACTGAATAGGCCTAAAAGAGGAAACTCCCTCTGGCGTTTTACAGTAAACTGAATAGGCCTAAAAGAGGAAACTCCCTCTGGCATTTTACAGTAAACTGAATAGGCCTAAAAGACGAAACTCCCTCTGGCATTTTACAGTAAACTGAATAGGCCTAAAAGAGGAAACTCCCTCTGGCGTTTTACAGTAAACTGAATAGGCCTAAAAGAGGAAACTCCCTCTGGCGTTTTACAGTAAACTGAATAGGCCTAAAAGAAGAAACTCCCTCTAGCATTTTACAGTAAACTGAATAGGCCTAAAAGAGGAAACTCCCTCTGGCGTTTTACAGTAAACTGAATAGGCCTAAAAGAGGAAACTCCCTCTGGCGTTTTACAGTAAACTGAATAGGCCTAAAAGAGGAAACTCCCTCTGGCGTTTTACAGTAAACTGAGTAGGCCTAAAATAATAAACTCCCTCTGGCATTTTACAGTAAACTGAATAGGCCTAAAAGAGGAAACTCCCTCTGGCGTTTTACAGTAAACTGAATAGGCCTAAAAGAGGAAACTCCCTCTGGCGTTTTACAGTAAACTGAGTAGGCCTAAAATAATAAACTCCCTCTGACAGAATAGGCCTGGTAGGCCTACATACTAACTGTACTTTTAAAAGGAGAGAAAGTGATTTTAAAAATATTTTAAAAGATGGAAACAGGACCTGGGACTGAAATAAAAATCCCTCTAGAACAGTTTTCTGTTTAATGTCTTGAAGCTGATCAGCGCTGTAAAACCGCTGATGCAACATTACTCTGCACCATATTGTCTGAATTTATAGCTGTATTTTTCTTTTTTTACCAGGGCTGAACTGAAAAACGAATAAAAGACCTACTTGACTCCAGTTGATACTAAATCTGTCAGCATTTTTTGTTGACCATTTACTTGTTTAAAAACACACACACACACACACACACACACACACACACACACACACACACACACACACTCTCTCTCTTTCAGATTCTTGTATAGTGTGCAATGCATGTCCTACGGTAAATCTATGATCTATCTTTCTGCAGTGTGTGAAGAGGAAAGATGCAATTTGGGTTCTAGAACATGTTTCTCCTTCTCAATCTGTCCACCGTAACCAGAGCAACAAGGTATTTCAGTCAATGACCTGACTTTCCAGAACCATACTTTCCTGGATGGGATCAGAAAGGACACCACGAAGAGAGTAATGTACTGTCCATCTCAGTCCCCGGGCACCACATGTAAGAGCACAAACACCTTCCTTACCACTCAAAATCAACAAAAATCTACAGCGAAACTGAAGGCAATAAACAACTTCTCTGACAGGAAAACGGCCAATGTGGCAATGATATTAAATCAGAAACATTGTATACATAATTTTAATAATAATAATAATATAGGTCATACAATCAATCTCGTCCAAAACTGAGTTTTGAAAGTGAGTTAGTTATGACTTACTTGAGGATTTGGGTTTCGATTTCCACAACGCTCACTTGTCCACTAATAACAGGGGATAGACACACAGCTGCAGTTGCGGCTGCGGCGCTCTATCCACTCCTACCGCAGAACACACCGACAGAGAGAGAGACCTGCCCGCAGCGCAGCAGACTTTGTTTACATAAGACAACACGTCACACACTTTGTTTTTTAAACATGAGAAATACTGCACTAAAACACCTTTAGTCAGATGTAATAATATCCCTGTCAAAAACATCAACATTAATTACAGCTTTCTTGAGTTATCGTAGATTCATTCGGGGGATATTTTGAGGAAGTGACGCTTAGCTTTGTTGCCATGGTGTCTCGTTAAACTAACAGTAACTGCCACATAGAACCACGCCTCCAAGACCGGAATCTCATTTTTTTCTTAATGAGCAAAAGAGAAACACGTGGAAATTGACTTGTTCAGAAATGTATGCAGATTCTTGGTTTTAAAATTAGTTTTTTCAATATAGAAGCCACATAATAAATTCAGGCACAGACTACCAGATAGTCGATGCACAACCAGCGATAAGATAGAAGGAGAGAGTCAAACAAATAGATGTATTTAGCCATTGACGTTATTCCACGCTGAGGGTTTCTTCTGCAATCTGCAGTGGCTCTGGTGCACCATTTGTGAACACAATCCCTCAGTTTGTGGTCAGTATCCCAGTAATCAATGGGGTTTGTTTGTGACACTGACTCTCTAGTGTGCGGATGTGTGTCCTTTGTGGCTAGGCAGCAAGTCTAACAGACTGTGCCAACAGAAGTAAGCTCCACTCTGCAGGTTTGGAGGGCTTGGCAGGGCTGGAGGGAGGCTGACCATCGCTACGTTCCAAATGCCACCCTATTGCCTATAGTGCACTACTTTTAACCGTGAACACTAGTGCACTAAATAGGGAATATAGGGTGCCATTTGTCAGGCTGACCATGCCAGTTGGATCATGCTTGGAGGATTAGCGTAAAAATACAATTACTGGAACAGGCAAAGTCCCTTGGTTCACAGCAATTAGACTGGTTCACCAACTGGTACTCATGGGAAGTGGGTACTCAATATGGCTGCCAGCCCCCGATCACAGAACTTTGACATGAATGGGGACGTCGGTTCTAGTAATTCTATGATTAGAACCCATGCAGCTTGGGAGAGGAGAGTCTGCAGCTGTCTACAACACAGATTCTCTCTCTCAATATATATATATATATATATATATATATATATATATATATATAGATATATAGAGATATAGATAGACTTAAAATCAGTCCCAAACAACTTCATCTCAACCTTGTTTAAATCCTCATATTCAGGATGTGATCTGGACAACGACATAGATATCAGGAAACATGTATTCAACTGAAATGTGTCTTCTGCATTTAACCCTCTGAACCAGAGAGGGGGCTGCCATAATCGCCATCTACGTCTTCGGCGCCCGGGGAACAGTGGGTTAACTGCCTTGCTCAGGGGCAGAATGACAGATTTTTACCTTGTCAGCTCGAGGGAATCGATCCAGCAACCTTTCGGTTACTGGCCCAACACTCTAACCACAAGGCTACCTGACAGTAGATCACGCATCAACGATAGTAGGCAACAACAACAAAATCTCTGCATATTGCCTTTAATGTTGCCTGATAATGGGTCCATGACAAACAGGGTTTTTAGGCTACAAGTTACAGCCTAATCAGCATTATCGTCACCGTTATTATAGTGATGTTAGAGACCAAAAAGCCCTTGATGTTATTACCCAATTCAAAAACATCATCAGTGTTATCATCAAGGAATAGGAGCATATGACAGGAACTAAAAGCCCCTGATGTTACTTCTATAATCAGAAATGAGGCAATGCGACAGGGGGCTGGCTGTTTAACTCGCTGTGGTTGAGGTGTGTGTGTGTGTGTGTGTGTGTGTGTGTAAAGGCGTCCGCATGCTTCTCAACTGAAACAGTTCGGAAGAGTTTGTGCATATATTATACGAAGAGATTTTGTGACGTTTTTGTTCGTTTTGGACTTCCGTAAGGGTTTTTTCACCTGTAGCCCGAAGTCTAAGCCCCTTCGTCGGTGATAGTAGGGATTCTTCAATAAAGTATTATTGTCATTCAACGTTTTCATGCAAATGTTTTCACCTGATAAATACTGCACCAAAGATCTTAGTTTAATGGAAAATTGCACGACTAAGATCTCTGCAAATAAAAAAAATAAAAATCAATAACTGGTTTGTTTGGCTACGGTGTCTCAAAATGGACAAACAGTACTATTGCTGCTTTTTTCTAATCTTTCAAGTGAAGGCCTTCTTTTTTTATTTTACCCCTTTTTATCTCCCAATTTCAATATTGTTTCATCGCTGCAACTCCCCAACGAGCTCGGGAAAGGGGAAGGTCGAGTCATGCGTCCTCCTGTGTAAGTCAGAATCAGCCTGCAGGCGCCCGGCCCGCCTCAAGGAGTCGCTAGAGCACAATAAGCCAAGTAAAGCCCCAGCAGGCCAAACCCTCCCCTAACTCGGACGACGCTGGGCCAATTGTGCGCCGCCCTATGAGACTCCCGGTCACGGCCGGTTTTGACACAGCCTGGGATCGAACCCGGGTCTGTAGTGACGCCTCAAGCACTGCGATAAATGTAGGCCTTTTAAGGAAGTATGCGAGCACATTCGTCCGGTTCGCCTAGCCGAACTGAAGTGTGCTGACGCCTTAAGAGAGACCGACAGAGAGAGAGACAGACAGACAGACAGAGACAGACAGACAGACAGACAGACAGACAGACAGACAGACAGACAGAATCAGACAGACACTCACAGAGAAACAGACAGAATCAGACAGACCGAGAGACAGAGAAACAGACAGAATCAGACAGGCAGAGACAGACAGACTGAGACAGACAGGCAGAGACAGACAGACAGACAGACAGACAGACAGACAGACAGACAGACAGACTCAGACAGAGAAACAGACAGAGAAACAGACAGAATCAGACAGACCGAGAGACAGAGAAACAGACAGAATCAGACAGGCAGAGACAGACAGGCAGAGACAGACAGGCAGAGACAGACAGACAGAATCAGAGAGAGACAAACATAATCAGACAGACAGTCAGACAGAGAAAAAGACAGAATCAGACAGACCAAGAGACAGAGAAACAGACAGAATCAGACAGAGAGAGACAGACAGACTGAGACCGACAGACATACGGACAGACAGTCAGACAGAATCAGAGAGAGACAAACAGAATCAGACAGACCGAGAGACAGAGAAACAGACAGAATCAGACAGAGAGAGACAGACAGAGAAACAGACAGAATCAGACAGACAGACAGACAGACGAGAGAAGTGATGATGCAGCAAAGGAATGTAAAAAAGAATGCCTTCAAAGATCAGGCCTGACAATGCAGAACTGTCACGAGTAACATCTTATACGTGGTCAGGACCATAAAAAGCCCAGCCAGATCTGACTGTGGAGAACAGCTTTATGACATTGCCAGAATCATTTTGATACTCCCCAGACTTCTCTCTGAGAACACTGTTACAGGACTAACCCAACCGCCTTGGTAAAAGATTCCTGAGCGGAGTGCCCACAAACGTTTTTCAGGGGAAACAGAAGTTAGGTTGAAAATACTGTATCCTTGAAAAACCGGAAACATCGGATTTCTTCCGAACCCACGGAGAGAGTGGTTACAGACAGACAGGTTCAAATGTATCTAATAACACCAGCAAATGATCTTAACATCTTTCAGATCGCTGTCAACACATCAGGGTTGACACAATGACAAAGAACGGAGCACCAACCAACCAAACAAACAAACAAACAAATGTACTACTTTTGAGGGAACATTGTGCAGGTTGTACTGCGGCCAAACAAAAGGAGAGCGAGAGAGTGAACGAGAGAGAGAGACAACAGAACAGTGTTGGATGGAGGAACCAGGATGACAGTATCACAGGCCTTCCACCTTGGGGCCTGGCTGGCACAGAGGCAGACAACAAGCAGCATAACCAGATGATTCATGACTTTAAAAATGGAAAACGACGCGCCGAGGGGGAGCGAGTGCTGACAACTGCTAAAACTCCCCTCCGACTCAGAACAATGAATTCAAGTGCTGATGAGAGACAGAGACAGAGAGACAGGAGAGAGAGAGAAGAGAGACAGAGAGACAGACCCAAGAGAGTTTGGTGACATTCTGCACATAGCATAGTGCTAGACCACCACTGAAACTGGTAACATTGCAGATCCGTAATGGATGAGAGAGATACCAATAGCGTTTGCTGGCCGAGAGTACTTAGCACCTCTGAACGTAATTTGCAAACAGAGTGTGCACCGATTTTACATGTAGAATTGCGCGAAACATTTTGGCAGTCACAGACATCGAAAGTGTACGGTCCTTTAAAACACGCTGACTGATCGGCAGACGAAAGCTAGATCTGTGCGATGTGTGCAAGCCTTAAAACACGCTGACTGATCGGCAGACGAAAGCTAGATCGGTGCGATGTGTGCAAGCCTTAAAACACGCTGACTGATCGGCAGACGACAGCTAGATCGGTGCGATGTGTGCAAGCCTTAAAACACGCTGACTGATCGGCAGACGAAAGCTAGATCGGTGCGATGTGTGCAAGCCTTAAAACACGCTGACTGATCGGCAGACGACAGCTAGATCGGTGCGATGTGTGCAAGCTTTTAAAGTCTCTTGAGTCGATGTCCGCACCACAGTGGAAATCTAATTAGCATAATAAATACAAACATCCCCATCAAAATCCATCAGTTTAAGCTACAGATATGTATATTTTTTTGCATGGGCTGTGCCTCAATCCACCCCATCCACCAATGGCGGCCTTTCGCATTTGCGGTGGAAGGTGGCCAAGCTACAGAGGTGTTTGTCAGACCATGAGACATCCCGAAAAATCTGTCCTCGGTACCGCCCATCTGTCCTCGGTACCGCCCATCTGTCCTCGGTACCGCCCATCTGTCTTCGATACCGCCCATCTGTCCTTGGTACGGCCCATCTGTCCTCGGCACCGCCCATCTGTCCTCGGTACCGCCCATCTGTCCTCGGTACCGCCCATCTGTCTTCGATACCGCCCATCTGTCCTTGGTACGCCCATCTGTCCCCATCTGCCCATCTGACCTCGGTACCGCCCATCTGACCTCGGTACCGCCCATCTGACCTCGGTACCGCCCATCTGACCTCGGTACCGCCCATCTGTCCTCGGTACCGCCCATCTGCCTACTTCTGTCTGTAGCGTCAATTTGGGCTACACACACTAATATGACCCCTCTACGGGACTCTCAGGAACACATTGGTTGTTTTGCTCTAGGACACCCACAAGCCTCATCTGAGGGTAGCCCGGTACCAGTAGAATACATATGGAAGTATATATATATATATATATATATATATATATATATAAGTAGTTTAGTGCCAAATAAAATGGGGTTAAAAATGGATACTTCAATTTTTTTTTTTATTATTTCCTGATATTTTATATCTCTCAGATTTAGGACAGGCACTTTAAAACAAACTTTCTTTTGATTTATTTTTGGACTATATGTTATTCCATGTATGAGTCTGTTATTCAATGTGTTTCTATTGGCTAATAGCAGTACACCATGCCCAAACCAGACATCCGCGTGCGCCATTGGGCCCAAAGTGATTTTGCCCCCCCCACACCAAACGCGATCACAACACGCAGGTTGAAATATCAAAAAACTCTGAACCAATTATATTAATTTGGGGACAGGTCGAAAAGCATTAAACTTGCATTGGCAATTTAGCTAGCTAGCTTGCAGTTGCTAGCTAATTTGTCCTGTTTAGCTAGCTAGCTTGCTGTTGCTAGCTAATTTGTCCTGGGATATAAACATTGAGTTATTTTACCAGAAATGCACAAGGTCCTCTACTCCGTCAATTAATCCGCACATAAAACAGTCAACCGAATTGTTTCTAGTCATCTCTCCTCCTTCCAGGCATTTTCTTCTTTGGACTTTATATGGCGATTGGCAACTAAACTTTCATAATAAGGTGTATTACCACGACCGACCGACCGACCGAAGTTCATCTTTCAATCACCCACATATGGGTATAACCAATGAGGAGTGGCACGTGGGTATATGCTTCTAAAAGCCAATGAGGAGATGGGAGAGGCAGGACTTGCATCGCGTTCGGCATCACAAATAGAAGCAACTTCTATTTTAGCGTCTGGCTACGCAGATGCTCATTGGCGTGTGCAATGATTGAATAATATGTATGTGTACATTTATTTTGGTTTGGGTAGCGTGTAAGGCCAAAATCAATGTTTCATCAAATAACTGTTTTTTATATATATATATTTTTTTTATATATATTTTTTTTAAATACCTAAACAGTCCCTAAAATTCTGCTCATACAGTAGAAGGTCATGAGATGCAACTTCTTATTAGCCCAACACTGGAATAAATGTTAACGGCAGACCATTGGGCAACTACTATGATGTTTTCAACACCACATACTGTATATGTAATTCAAACAAAAACTGCAGTAGTAGTAGTAGCAGCAACACAGTCAGTAAAATGGTGTTACAGAATACAGAGCTTTCTGGCCTAAACCTGAATAAGATTAATTTTCCAAATAACCAATATTGACAAGCAAGAAGTAAACCTACGGACTGATTGGCTAGGCTAAGCAGCAACACTGATCTGTGTAGAGAAGCTAGGCTAAATACTGGCTAGGCTAAGCAGCAACACTGATCTGTGTAGAGAAGCTAGGCTAAATACTGGCTAGGCTAAGCAGCAACACTGATCTGTGTAGAGAAGCTAGGCTAAATACTGGCTAGGCTAAGCAGCAACACTGATCTGTGTAGAGAAGCTAGGCTAAATACTGGCTAAGCTAAATAGAGCTAGTCAGTAGTCAGTCAGAGTACAATACTTACAGCAATAGTTCATCCTGGTCATCACAGATAAACAGAGGACACCTGACAAAAACACCTCTCTCCAGTCCAGTCCAATCTCAGTCCCACCTCCAGCTCTGTTAATCCCTTTTATTTGGATGTATTTAACTAGAGTGCTCTACTGCTCCTCCTCAACAGCAGGAGATTCCTACAGACGCACATCAGCAGCAGGCGCCGCCACCGTACTGTAGTGCGCGCGATGCCTCGTAACCAATAGGAGCAGAGAGAACACTCACACGGCCCCTCCCTTCCTTTCTCTGACTGACACAACTGGCTATCTATAGATTCTATAGTAGAGAGAGGCACAGGTGAGGAGTTTACGATGGAACGAAATCCCGTAATCAGAGAAAAGTCAACTCCACCTCAGCTACAACTCAATCCATCTCTAACTAAATATGTTACATATGGTTCTGTACTTTCCATTTCAACATCGCTCTCTCACTCTCCCTCCTCTACCACTCTTTCAGTCTCTCTCCCTCCCTCCTCTCTCTTTCAGTCTCTCTCCCCCTCTTTCAGTCTCCCTACCTCCCCTCTCTCGCTAGCGAACAGAACAGCAAAGCCATCTGCACCGCAGTGGAAACTGCTGTATCGGACTTAACCCTCGCAGCGCCAGAAGTGGGACTAGAGAGCTCACAAACAAACACACCATCACACACTAGGAACCCCCCTGGGGTGCTGCATTACAGTACTATAGTATAACCTCCTGGGGTGCTGCATTACAGTACTATAGCATAACCTCCTGGGGTGCTGCATTACAGTACTATAGCATAACCTCCTGGGGTGCTGCATTACAGTACTATAGTATAACCTCCTGGGGTGCTGCATTACAGTACTATAGTATAACCTCCTGGGGTGCTGCATTACAGTACTATAGCATAACCTCCTGGGGTGCTGCATTACAGTACTATAGCATAACCTCCTGGGGTGCTGCATTACAGTACTATAGCATAACCTCCTGGGGTGCTGCATTACAGTACTATAGCATAACCTCCTGGGGTGCTGCATTACAGTACTATAGCATAACCTCCTGGGGTGCTGCATTACAGTACTATAGTATAACCTCCTGGGGTGCTGCATTACAGTACTATAGTAAAACCTCCTGGGGTGCTGCATTACAGTACTATAGTATAACCTCCTGGGGTGCTGCATTACAGTACTATAGTATAACCTCCTGGGGTGCTGCATTACAGTACTATAGTATAACCTCCCGGGGTGCTGCATTACAGTACTATAGTATAACCTCCTGGGGTGCTGCATTACAGTACTATAGTATAACCTCTTAGGGTGCTACATTACAGTACTATAGCATAACCTCCTGGGGTGCTGCATTACAGTACTATAGTATAACCTCTTAGGGTGCTACATTACAGTACATAGTAGTCTATGGTTGTGTCTGACAGCACTCGGGCTACACTCCTAAACTGCCAACGAGACTCCAGTGTTTATCACTGCAGAAAGGTAATGGAGACACATTCCACAGATGCCTTCCTCTCCACACCGTCATGCTGCCTTCCTCTCCATGCTGCCTTCTTCTCCACACCGTCATGCTGCCTTCCTCTCCATGCTGCCTTCCTCTCCATGCTGCCTTCCTCTCCATGCTGCCTTCCTCTCCACACCGTCATGCTGCCTTCCTCTCCATGCTGCCTTCCTCTCCACACCGTCATGCTGCCTTCCTCTCCATGCTGTCTTCCTCTCCATGCTGCCTTCCTCTCCACACCGTCCTGCTGCCTTGCTCTCCATGCTGCCTTCCTCTCCATGCTGCCTTCCTCTCCATGCCGTCCTGCTGCCTTCCTCTCCATGCTGCCTTCCTCTACATGCTGCCTTCCTCTCCACGCCGTCCTGCTGCCTTCCTCTTCACGCCGTCCTGCTGCCTTCTTCTCCACACCGTCATGCTGCCTTCTTCTCCACACCGTCATGCTGCCTTCCTCTCCACACTGTCATGCTGCCTTCTTCTCCACACCTTCATGCGGCCTTCCTCTCCATGCTGCCTTCCTCTCCATGCCGTCCTGCTACCTTGCTCTCCATGCTGCCTTCCTCTCCACCGTCCTGCACCGTCATGCTGCCTTCCTCTCCACACCTTCCTGCTGCCTTCCTCTCCACGCCTGCTCCTGCTGCCTTCCCCTCTACATGCTGCCTTCCTTCCTCTACATGCTGCCTTCCTCTCCACACCGTCCTGCTGCCTTCCTCTCCATGCTGCCTTCCTCTCCATGCCTTCCTCTCCACACCGTCCTGCTGCCTTCCTCTCCCGTCATGCTGCCTTCCTCTCCATGCTGCCTTCCTCTCTATGCTGCCTTCCTCTCCACACCGTCCTGCTGCCTTCCTCTCCATGCTGCCTTCCTCTCCACACCGTCATGCTGCCTTCCTCTCCATGCTGCCTTCCTCTCCATGCTGCCTTCCTCTCCACACCGTCATGCTGCCTTCCTCTCCATGCTGCCTTCCTCTCTATGCTGCCTTCCTCTCCACACCGTCATGCTGCCTTCCTCTCCATGCTGCCTTCCTCTCCACACCGTCATGCTGCCTTTCTCTCCATGCTGCCTTCCTCTCCATGCTGCCTTCCTCTCCACACCGTCATGCTGCCTTCCTCTCTATGCTGCCTTCCTCTCCACACCATCATACTGCCTTCCTCTCCATGCTGCCTTCCTCTCCATGCTGCCTTCCTCTCCATGCTGCCTTCCTCTCCACACCGTCATGCTGCCTTCCTCTCCATGCTGCCTTCCTCTCCACACCGTCATGCTGCCTTCCTCTCCATGCTGTCTTCCTCTCCATGCTGCCTTCCTCTCCACACCGTCCTGCTGCCTTGCTCTCCATGCTGCCTTCCTCTCCATGCTGCCTTCCTCTCCATGCCGTCCTGCTGCCTTCCTCTCCATGCTGCCTTCCTCTACATGCTGCCTTCCTCTCCACGCCGTCCTGCTGCCTTCCTCTTCACGCCGTCCTGCTGCCTTCTTCTCCACACCGTCATGCTGCCTTCTTCTCCACACCGTCATGCTGCCTTCCTCTTCACACTGTCATGCTGCCTTCTTCTCCACACCTTCATGCGGCCTTCCTCTCCATGCTGCCTTCCTCTCCACGCCGTCCTGCTACCTTGCTCTCCATGCTGCCTTCCTCTCCACACCGTCATGCTGCCTTCCTCTCCACACCGTCCTGCTGCCTTCCTCTCCACGCCGTCCTGCTGCCTTCCTCTACATGCTGCCTTCCTCTACATGCTGCCTTCCTCTCCACACCGTCCTGCTGCCTTCCTCTCCATGCTGCCTTCCTCTCCACACCGTCATGCTGCCTTCCTCTCCATGCTGCCTTCCTCTCTATGCTGCCTTCCTCTCCACACCGTCCTGCTGCCTTCCTCTCCATGCTGCCTTCCTCTCCACACCGTCATGCTGCCTTCCTCTCCATGCTGCCTTCCTCTCCATGCTGCCTTCCTCTCCACACCGTCATGCTGCCTTCCTCTCCATGCTGCCTTCCTCTCTATGCTGCCTTCCTCTCCACACCGTCATGCTGCCTTCCTCTCCATGCTGCCTTCCTCTCCACACCGTCATGCTGCCTTCCTCTCCATGCTGCCTTCCTCTCCATGCTGCCTTCCTCTCCACACCGTCATGCTGCCTTCCTCTCTATGCTGCCTTCCTCTCCACACCATCATACTGCCTTCCTCTCCATGCTGCCTTCCTCTCTATGCTGCCTTCCTCTCCACACCGTCATGCTGCCTTCCTCTCTATGCTGCCTTCCTCTCCACACCGTCATGCTGCCTTCCTCTCCATGTTGCCTTCCTCTCCACACCGTCATGCTGCCTTCCTCTCTATGCTGCCTTCCTCTCCACACCGTCATGCTGCCTTCCTCTCCATGCTGCCTTCCTCTCCACACCGTCATGCTGCCTTCCTCTCTATGCTGCCTTCCTCTCCACACCGTCATGCTGCCTTCCTCTCCATGCTGTCTTCCTCTCCATGCTGCCTTGCCCTCTCCACACCGTCATGCTGCCTTCTCTCCATGCTGCCTTCCTCTCCATGCTGCCTTCCTCTCCACACCGTCATGCTGCCTTCCTCTCCATGCTGCCTTCCTCTCCACACCGTCATGCTGCCTGCCTCTTGCCCTCTCCATGCTGCCTTCCTCTCCACACCGTCATGCTGCCTTCCTCTCCATGCTGCCTTCCTCTCCATGCTGCCTTCCTCTCCACACCGTCCATGCTGCCTTCCTCTCCATGCTGCCTTCCTCTCTATGCTGCCTTCCTCTCCACACCGTCATGCTGCCTTCCTCTCCATGCTGCCTTCCTCTCCATGCTGCCTTCCTCTCCACACCGTCATGCTGCCTTCCTCTCCATGCTGCCTTCCTCTCCACACCGTCATGCTGCCTTCCTCTCCATGCTGTCTTCCTCTCCATGCTGCCTTCCTCTCCACACCGTCCTGCTGCCTTGCTCTCCATGCTGCCTTCCTCTCCATGCTGCCTTCCTCTCCATGCCGTCCTGCTGCCTTCCTCTCCATGCTGCCTTCCTCTACATGCTGCCTTCCTCTCCACGCCGTCCTGCTGCCTTCTTCTTCACGCCGTCCTGCTGCCTTCTTCTCCACACCGTCATGCTGCCTTCTTCTCCACACCGTCATGCTGCCTTCCTCTCCACACTGTCATGCTGCCTTCTTCTCCACACCTTCATGCGGCCTTCCTCTCCATGCTGCCTTCCTCTCCACGCCGTCCTGCTACCTTGCTCTCCATGCTGCCTTCCTCTCCACACCGTCATGCTGCCTTCCTCTCCACACCGTCCTGCTGCCTTCCTCTCCACGCCGTCCTGCTGCCTTCCTCTACATGCTGCCTTCCTCTACATGCTGCCTTCCTCTCCACACCGTCCTGCTGCCTTCCTCTCCATGCTGCCTTCCTCTCCACACCGTCATGCTGCCTTCCTCTCCATGCTGCCTTCCTCTCTATGCTGCCTTCCTCTCCACACCGTCCTGCTGCCTTCCTCTCCATGCTGCCTTCCTCTCCACACCGTCATGCTGCCTTCCTCTCCATGCTGCCTTCCTCTCCACACCGTCATGCTGCCTTCCTCTCCATGCTGCCTTCCTCTCTATGCTGCCTTCCTCTCCATGCTGCCTTCCTCTCCACACCGTCATGCTGCCTTCCTCTCCATGCTGCCTTCCTCTCCATGCTGCCTTCCTCTCCACACCGTCATGCTGCCTTCCTCTCTATGCTGCCTTCCTCTCCACACCATCATACTGCCTTCCTCTCCATGCTGCCTTCCTCTCCATGCTGCCTTCCTCTCCACACCGTCATGCTGCCTTCCTCTCCATGCTGCCTTCCTCTCCATGCTGCCTTCCTCTCCACACCGTCCATGCTGCCTTCCTCTCCATGCTGCCTTCCTCTCTATGCTGCCTTCCTCTCCACACCGTCATGCTGCCTTCCTCTCTATGCTGCCTTCCTCTCCACACCGTCATGCTGCCTTCCTCTCCATGTTGCCTTCCTCTCCACACCGTCATGCTGCCTTCCTCTCTATGCTGCCTTCCTCTCCACACCGTCATGCTGCCTTCCTCTCCATGCTGCCTTCCTCTCCACACCGTCATGCTGCCTTCCTCTCTATGCTGCCTTCCTCTCCACACCGTCATGCTGCCTTCCTCTCCATGCTGTCTTCCTCTCCATGCTGCCTTCCTCTCCACACCGTCATGCTGCCTTCCTCTCCATGCTGCCTTCCTCTCCATGCTGCCTTCCTCTCCACACCGTCATGCTGCCTTCCTCTCCATGCTGCCTTCCTCTCCACACCGTCATGCTGCCTTCCTCTCCACACCATCATGCTGCCTTCCTCTCCACACCGTCCATGCTGCCTTCCTCTCCATGCTGCCTTCCTCTCCATGCTGCCTTCCTCTCCATGCTGCCTTCCTCTCCACACCGTCATGCTGCCTTCCTCTCCATGCTGCCTTCCTCTCCACACCATCATGCTGCCTTCCTCTCCACACCATCATGCTGCCTTCCTCTCCATGCTGTCTTCCTCTCCATGCTGCCTTCCTCTCCACACCGTCATGCTGCCTTCCTCTCCATGCTGCCTTCCTCTCCACACCATCATGCTGCCTTCCTCTCCACACCATCATGCTGCCTTCCTCTCCATGCTGCCTTCCTCTCCACACCGTCCTGCTGCTGTGCTCACTGCCAATCAAATCTCCTTTTATTTATTTATTTAATCCATTTTAGAATAAGCTGTAACTTCACAAAATGTGGAAAAAGTCAAGGGGTCTGAATACATTGTGTTTATCTACTATCCCACCATAGTAGAAAAGATGACACTTCTGTGTGAGAAAGAAATATTCAAAACATGTAACCTTTATTTAACTAGGCAAGACAGTTAAGAACAAATTCTTATTTTCAATGAAGGCCTATTGGGGAACAGTGGGTTAACTGCCTTGTTCAGGGGCAGAACGACAGATTTTTTACCTTGTCAGCTTGGGGATTCGATCTAGCAACCTTTCGGGAACTGGCCCAACACTCTAAATACTAGGCTACCTGCCACTAGGCTACTCTGGGACAGTTGTGGGATGCTATAGATGGGTGATTCTGCAACTTCAGGCACTTTGGCTTTCAGAAATTAAAATGTATTGAAACACCATTTTACCAGTATTATAATCGTCTTTGATTTGTCTAGAAATAATACCTGATAATGGCTGCGACCGTACTATTCAGGAATTTATATATTTTTGTCGTTTTTCTCAGACAGCCTTAGACCAATGTAATTTCCATCACATCATTAAATATCTATTTTAGTTGAAAATGAAATATCATACAATTATTTTATAACACATTTCTTATACATTTGTACATGAACTTGCATTGAATATTATTTTAAGTGCTTTTTAAGGTTTTCCTCAAATGAATAATTCAACACAACGCCTCAATGTATAAACTTGCCTTTGTGAAGAGCTGAAAACATTTATTTATCATTAGAAAATATACATATTTCCACCCAACCTGTTTGTGAGATTATAACAACCATATGATTTCTAAAACAAATCAATCAATGTCAATTATACAGAATATACGAATTTACCTCAAAATATGGGCGTGGTGGAAATGACAAGGTGTGGGTGGTAATGACAAGGTGTGGGTGGTAATGACAAGGTGTGGGTGGTAATGACAAGGTGTGGGTGGTAATGACAAGGTGTGGGTGGAAATGACAAGGTGTGGGTGGTAATGACAAGGTGTGGGTGGAAATGACAAGGTGTGGGTGGAAATGACAAGGTGTGGGTGGAAATGACAAGGTGTGGGTGGAAATGACAAGGTGTGGGTGGAAATGACAAGGTGTGGGTGGTAATGCCAAGGTGTGGGTGGAAATGCCAAGGTGTGGTGGAAATGACAAGGTGTGGTGGAAATGACAAGGTGTGGGTGGAAATTACATATGTAAAAAAAAAAAAAAAATGAAAGAAAAATGAAAACAATATTTTCTTGCAAACATTTTGAACAACAACCATTGTAGAACATTTAATTTAATTTAAGCAAAAGTAAGATTCCAAAAGTGGACAGAGCTCATGGAAGTAGGCCAGTGGTTTCTGAGAGATGAGCTCAGGTTGCAGAGGGGTCCTCCGTATAGCAGAGCTCAGTGGTTTGGAGAGATGAGCCCAGAGTGGTCCTCCGTATAGCAGAGCTCAGTGGTTTGGAGAGATGAGCCCAGATTGCAGAGGGGTCCTCCGTATAGCAGAGCTCAGTGGTTTGGAGAGATGAGCCCAGATTGCAGAGGGGTCCTCCGTATAGCAGAGCTCAGTGGTTTGGAGAGATGAGCCCAGAGGGGTCCTCCGTATAGCAGAGCTCAGTGGTTTGGAGAGATGAGCCCAGAGGGGTCCTCCGTATAGCAGAGCTCAGTGGTTTGGAGAGATGAGCCCAGAGGGGTCCTCCGTATAGCAGAGCTCAGTGGTTTGGAGAGATGAGCCCAGAGGGGTCCTCCAGTGGTTTGGAGAGATGAGCCCAGAGGGGCAGAGCTCAGTGGTTTGGAGAGATGAGCCCAGAGGGGTCCTCCGTATAGCAGAGCTCAGTGGTTTGGAGAGATGAGCCCAGAGGGGTCCTCCGTATAGCAGAGCTCAGTGGTTTGGAGAGATGAGCCCAGAGGGGTCCTCCGTATAGCAGAGCTCAGTGGTTTTGGCCCAGAGGGGTCCTCCGATAGCAGAGCTCAGTGGTTTGGAGAGATGAGCCCAGAGGGTCCTCCGTATAGCAGAGCTCAGTGGTTTGGAGAGATGAGCCCAGAGGGGTCCTCCGTATAGCAGAGCTCAGTGGTTTGGAGAGATGAGCCCAGAGGGGTCCTCCGTATAGCAGAGCTCAGTGGTTTGGAGAGATGAGCCCAGAGGGGTCCTCCGTATAGCAGAGCTCAGTGGTTTGGAGAGATGAGCCCAGAGGGGTCCTCCGTATAGCAGAGCTCAGTGGTTTGAGAGATGAGCCCAGAGGGGTCCTCCGTATAGCAGAGCTCAGTGGTTTGGAGAGATGAGCCCAGAGGGGTCCTCCGTATAGCAGAGCTCAGTGGTTTGGAGAGATGAGCCCAGAGGGGTCCTCCGTATAGCAGAGCTCAGTGGTTTGGAGAGATGAGCCCAGAGGGGTCCTCCGTATAGCAGAGCTCAGTGGTTTGGAGAGATGAGCCCAGAGGGGTCCTCCGTATAGCAGAGCTCAGTGGTTTGGAGAGATGAGCCCAGAGGGGTCCTCCGTATAGCAGAGCTCAGTGGTTTGGAGAGATGAGCCCAGAGGGGTCCTCCGTATAGCAGAGCTCAGTGGTTTGGAGAGATGAGCCCAGAGGGGTCCTCCGTATAGCAGAGCTCAGTGGTTTGGAGAGATGAGCCCAGAGGGGTCCTCCGTATAGCAGAGCTCAGTGGTTTGGAGAGATGAGCCCAGAGGGGTCCTCCGTATAGCAGAGCTCAGTGGTTTGAGAGATGAGCCCAGAGCAGAGCTCAGTGGTTTGGAGAGATGAACCCAGAGGGGTCCTCCGTATAGCAGAGCTCAGTGGTTTGGAGAGATGAGCCCAGAGGGGTCCTCCGTATAGCAGAGCTCAGTGGTTTGGAGAGATGAGCCCAGAGGGGTCCTCCGTTTAGCAGAGCTCACTGGTTTTGGAGAGATGAGCCCAGAGGGGTCCTCCGTATAGCAGAGCTCAGTGGTTTGGAGAGATGAACCCAGATTGCAGAGGGATCATCTGCATAGCAGAGCTCAGTGAGCATCATGAAACGGTATCATTTGTGGTATGTCCAACACAGGTGTGAACCGCCTGGATCTCACTGGTGAATTTACACAGGTAGTTCTCTCAGTGGCACAACTTTGGTTTTAGAAGTGGGGGAGAATAAATTATTATTATTTCTTTTATCCAGTTGGATAAACACTCCAAACAGCCTACCTGACCGCTCTGAGGTGTCTGCATGGTCCTAAAGCACACCGTTGCCTTGTTTTGTATCACATTCAAATGATAAAACTACGGGGGACAAAAATGCCATTTCAGAATGTGAGATTGACATGTCCCCCCCATCCCCAGTGAAAGTTGCGCCCCTGAGTTCTCTGCCAAGTCAATATGCACGATGATCTCCTCTTTCCGCAGATTCTCTTTTAATCCTCTCAGTTTGGAGTATTGGTGTCGAATGTTGTACATGCAGGGTGCCACACACCTTTTCTTATACTGTCAAATGTACAGTGAACTTCTCCATGTTTCCCACTTGGTTTTTCCTTCTCTCTCTCTTCAACTTTGTTTTTCCTTCTCTTTCTCTTCAACTTTGTTTTTCATTCTCTTTCTCTTCAACTTTGTTTTTCCTTCTCTTTCTCTCTCTCTTCAGCTTTGTTTTTCCTTCTCTTTCTCTTCAGCTTTGTTTTTCCTTCTCTTTCTCTTCAGCTTTGTTTTTCCTTCTCTTTCTCTCTCTCTTCAGCTTTGTTTTTCCTTCTCTTTCTCTTCAGCTTTGTTTTTCCTTCTCTTTCTCTTCAGCTTTGTTTTTCCTTCTCTCTCTCTTCAGCTTTGTTTTTCCTTCTCTTTCTCTTCAGCTTTGTTTTTCCTTCTCTTTCTCTTCAGCTTTGTTTTTCCTTCTCTTTCTCTTCAGCTTTGTTTTTCCTTCTCTTTCTCTCTCTCTTCAGCTTTGTTTTTCCTTCTCTTTCTCTCTCTCTTCAGCTTTGTTTTTCCTTCTCTTTCTCTCTCTCTTCAGCTTTGTTTTTCCTTCTCTTTCTCTCTCTCTTCAGCTTTGTTTTTCCACTCAAACTACCATGTCTGCTCACCAGCATCAAAGTCAGATGTTTTAAGCTCTTTTGCTTGACAAAGGCAGCACTCTCTATACATGCACTCTTTCTTCAGGTTCTGACAGCACAAAGACCCAATAAGGTTCTGACAGCACAACGACCCAATAAGGTTCTGACAGCACAACGACCCAATAAGGTTCTGACAGCACAACGACCCAATAAGGTTCTGACAGCACAACAACCCAATAAGGTTCTGACAGCACAAAGACCCAATAAGGTTCTGACAGCACAACGACCCAATAAGGTTCTGACAGCACAAAGACCCAATAAGGTTCTGACAGCACAACGACCCAATAAGGTTCTGACAGCACAAAGACCCAATAAGGTTCTGACAGCACAAAGACCCAATAAGGTTCTGACAGCACAACGACCCAATAAGGTTCTGACAGCACAAAGACTCAATAAGGTTCTGACAGCACAAAGACTCAATAAGGTTCTGACAGCACAAAGACTCAATAAGGTTCTGACAGCACAAAGACTCAATAAGGTTTTCATTGTTGCTGCAGGTGATCACTTTATGACACTGTAGTTTGTCGGCCATGAACTGGAGGTCGGCGTGGGTTTTGCAGAGACGTGTCCATATCCTGGACCGTTGGCTTGACAACCCAAAAAGACGTATTTTAAAGAATTCATAGTAGGACATTTTAATCTCTGAATATTTCCTGTTAAACTTCTGATAAAAAGGTTCTGAACTGTGCCATTCAAGAAGCGTTTCTGCTTTTTTTCTTTCTTTCTTGTTCCTTGTTAGTGTGCCCTTTTCCCCTGTTGTTGCTGCTCTGCTGTTGTCATCACGTTCATAGAATCTAGTGATTTTCTCTTCTGTGCCAGTGCTAATTCTGTTACACTGATTCTTCCTGGAGTATTGAAGACTTGATGGCCTGTTTTCATTTGCCCTCGTTGCTTTTGCTTGAAAATCGAAATGCTCTGTTTGCAGCTTTGACCAGGCCATACTTTCTCAGGATGTTTCCTCTGAGCATTTTTGAAGCCACTTGTTTGTCCTTTGGCACTGCACATTTTTTTTATACTTTTGCTTTAACTCTGCAATGATGGTTATTTTGAAACAATAAAATCCTTCTCAAGTTCTTCGTAGTTCCCTTCATTTTCTGTTTTGTCTTTGGGCGAATCTGGTCTATCCATTTTCTTCATCAGTTGATCATACCTCTTTTTTTGTATTTCTCAGTTTTCCGTTAAGCTTCATCAGGTTTGACATTTGTCATGTTTTTGAGCGACCTCTCCCAACCTTTTTCCTTCCAGCAAGTATTAGACTTCTCATTCCTGTTGCAGACGATGAGGACGGGGTATCAGGGCGTGCATCAGGGCAGGTATGTTAGCCTCATGTTCTCGCTGCAAGTCAACTGGTGACTGAGGTGGTGTGTTGCCTGATAGGTAGGTCTCCATTGCAACTGTTCTCTTTAAAGTCCGTCTTCTATTCCGTTGGTTACATTTCCATCTCTTGCTTCTTTGTTCTCGCTTTGTAAGCTCAGAGATGGATATCACTTCTCCCTTCTCTTTTTTCATCCAGTATCTCTCCCTGTCTTTTTGCAGATGTTCCTGGTATCATATAGGATCATTTAAAATGTCTATGTCTGTGACCTCCAATGCTATTTTATGTGGCATCTTCTAAAAACAAAGATAAATACTTCTTACATTTTCCAATTGTGCACACCTTGGAGTATTTTCTAGATTCAAGTTATTTAAAACATGATTAAGCCTACTTTTTTTAAGTAAAAAGTAATAATGGATTTTTGTCATTTCCACAACATTCTGTCATTTCCATCACAGTTAATTTTGTGATGGAAATAACTGATGGAAATTGCACTTCTGTTGTTTTTGGAGAAAAATGACAAGACTGCTTAGCATGCTTTGGCCAGTATTACAGCTAGCATATGGTTTACACGAAATACATCAAATATATATTTAAAAAAATCAAAATTCTACCACAAATTAAAGAAATTGTAGCCTGTTTGGAAATGACTAACAATAAAAATATTCTCTACACAAGCAATATTGACCTAGATTTTTCATCAACTTCTGGACAGCACATCAGGAACAACTGTCCTCTGCAGCCACATGCTTCTGTTTCCATGGTAACTAAATTTAACATTATCTTGAAAAAAAACTTTATTAATGAGGAATTTGCTCTCAGTGGTGGAAATGACACTACTCCCAAAGGACAGGTATATTTTGTGTAAATAAAAGTGCATACTCACAATAAATATTGATATAGATTTTATTTGACTCTTTCTCTAGAACATTAATGATTACACATTTATGTAATGTTTTCTCATAGAAAAAAATAGTAGAAGCTCAAAAGTCTGGGTCAGGGGCAAAACAGTGAGAGGTATAAAATGCATCTGAAAAGTAGCTAAAATACTTGATGGAGAGATGTTGAAAGAAATATGGGGGGGATTGTAGTGTGAACTTAATATATAAAGAATAAAACCTTTTTTTAAATTTTATATAAAATCCCCAAAATTGACCCTGAGGACATAGAAGTTACCGTAGTGGCATAATTACCCAGATCCCAAATTAATACAACTACTCGCATCAAAAACAATGAGGCTGATGCAACAGATCAGAACGTTTAGCTTAAAATGTTGACCTAACCTAATAGGTTATTTCTTCACATTATAAGCGCAGCAATGTGCACACGGCAGTAGGCTTTAAGCGCAAATGTTCCAAAATGCAATCAACTTGCGGGAAAACACTGTTCTCAAAAGTGATCGCAAATGTGATTATGCAAGTAATGTTTTATTAGAAAAGGTTAAAATAAAATAATAATTGAATCAATTTTAGAATAAGTCTGTAATGTAAGAAAACGTGGAAAAAGTCAAGGGGTCTGAATACTTTCCGAATGCACTGTAGACTAGTGGTTTTGCTGTTCGTTAGGACTACTCATCTGATTGGCTGACAGAAAGTACATGTGGACAGTTCTAACATCGTCAATATGCGCCTCAGAATTCGATAAGAAGGACGCCTGCAGTTACATCCCGGATGTGTCCATCGGGGACGTCACGTGACGAGCATAGACTAATAGGAGTTTAGATACGAGAGAGAGCCATGCGAGAGAGCGGTGCTTCGTAGCACGGCGTTTGGCAACCAGGAGAAGTGAATTGTAACTATATTCAGCCCAAGGGCACAACGGTCACGCAAGGGGGATGTCAAATTGTGAACGTGAGACTGATGAAGTGTTTGATGCCCGCGCAAGAAACAAAGCAGAGATCATGCCTTTCATGTGACTTTGTTAAAAATCATTAGTCACATCATGCAGCCTTAGAATGTATTAAAAATCAGAACATATTTCGCCCAATGTTTGTAAAACAACTAAAGTTGCATTAATTAATCTAAATGAAACAAATAGAAGTACCTGTTTCTTTGTTTACCGATCAACACAGAATAGCCGCTTGTCCGCACTCCCTCAAATCGTTTGGAGAAATATAATTTATATTTTATTCAGCTTTGTTACATTTTATTCTCCATACTATAAAATATTGCCATGGAATTCTAAGCAAATCTTGTCTGCTAAATGAACTAGTGTAGCCCACAGCCATGTGGCATAGCCAGACCAGGACCTAACATCAGGACAACTCAGAGTAGGCTATTCTGTTCTTCTGACATTTTCTTCATATCATGTTTCTTTAGACCTGTCTAAAATAAATAATGGATTTATTGTGATGGTGTCAGCTATATTACATGGATTTATTAGACTTTTAAAAATGTAGATGTTTCAAAAGGTCTGCATCAGTGGCTTGTAGGCTGTGTGTGGAAGCCAGGAGATGCTAAACGTGTTTGTGTTCATTAACAGTCAATTACCGTGAGACCGGCAGTTATTTGCTTGTTGATCACCAGCTGACAACATTCCATGACGTCACAGCCCTAGGTGTGACAACTGCAGAGCCTCCGGAGATATTCAGCTCCGTACCGCAACGGCGTGCACCTCTCAAATGTTGTAGCCTTTATGCGGAGGGCGCCGTCTAGCTCATTGAAGTGATTGGTTGACCGTAGGGGAGGGCGGGAGGTCCTGTATAAACACAAAACTCGCTTCCTTGACAACTTCCGTTAACAACAGCTCTGCGAAGCCCCCGACTTCTGCGGGGTGAGGGGGGCATCGCAGTAAACGCTGTATGGCCACTGCAGACTTTTGGATTGACCATGCAGAGCCTTTTAGTCTCTACGATTAGTTCACTGAGATGGGCGTGAATAAGTGTGCCATAAAATAAAATACACAGTACCAGTCAAATGTTGGCATCAGCAAACCCCTCGCCATACAGTTGAAACCGGGATTCATCCGTGAAGAGCACACTTCTCCAGGGTGCCAGTGGTCATCGAAGGTGAACATTTACCCACTGAAGTCGGTTACAACGCCGAACTGCAGTCAGGTCAAGACCCTGGTGAGGACAACGACGATGCAGATGAGCTTCCCTGAGACGGTTTTCTGACCGTTTGGGCAGATATTATTCGCTTGTGCAAAACCCACAGTTTCATCAGCTGTCCGGGTGGCTGATCTCAAACAAACCCACAGTTTCATCAGCTGTCCGGGTGGCTGGTCTCAAACAAACCCACAGTTTCATCAGCTGTCTGGGTGGCTGGTCTCAAACAAACCCAGTTTCATCAGCTGTCCGGGTGGCTGATCTCAAACAAACCCAGTTTCATCAGCTGTCTGGGTGGCTGATCTCAAACAAACCCACAGTTTCATCAGCTGTCCGGGTGGCTGATCTCAAACAAACCCAGTTTCATCAGCTGTCCGGGTGGCTGATCTCAAACAAACCCACAGTTTCATCAGCTGTCTGGGTGGCTGGTCTCAGACAAACCCACAGTTTCATCAGCTGTCTGGGTGGCTGGTCTCAGACAAACCCACAGTTTCATCAGCTGTCCGGGTGGCTGATCTCAAACAAACCCAGTTTCATCAGCTGTCCGGGTGGCTGATCTCAAACAAACCCACAGTTTCATCAGCTGTCTGGGTGGCTGGTCTCAGACAAACCCACAGTTTCATCAGCTGTCCGGGTGGCTGATCTCAAACAAACCCAGTTTCATCAGCTGTCCGGGTGGCTGATCTCAAACAAACCCACAGTTTCATCAGCTGTCTGGGTGGCTGGTCTCAGACAAACCCACAGTTTCATCAGCTGTCCGGGTGGCTGGTCTCAAACAAACCCACAGTTTCATCAGCTGTCTGGGTGGCTGGTCTCAGACAAACCCACAGTTTCATCAGCTGTCCGGGTGGCTGATCTCAGACGATCCCACGGGTGAAGAAGCCGGATGTGGGGGGCCCTGTTGTGTTCTGGCTTTGTTACACGTTGTGAGGCCAGTTGGACGTACTGCCAAATTCTCTAAAACGACATTGGAGGAGGCT
This sequence comes from Oncorhynchus nerka, assembly GCF_034236695.1. Taxonomy (NCBI): domain Eukaryota; kingdom Metazoa; phylum Chordata; class Actinopteri; order Salmoniformes; family Salmonidae; genus Oncorhynchus; species Oncorhynchus nerka. The sequence continues at coordinate 10,530,271 of NC_088412.1, read as the reverse complement.
TATGGAACATTCAAATATCTGGCAACAGCTCTGGTGAACATTTCTACAGTCAGCATGCCAATTGCAGGCACTCTCAAAACTTGAGACATCTGTGGCTTTGTGTTGTGTGACAAAACTGTACATTTTTAGAGTGGCCTTTTATTGTCCTCAGCACAAGGTGCACCTGTGTAATTGATCATGCTGTTTAACCAGCTTCTTGATATGCCACATCTGTCAGGTGGATGGATTATCTTGACAAAGGAGAGATTCTCACTTACAGGGATGTAAACAAATTTGTGCACAACGTTGGAGAGAAATAAGCTTTTTTTTGTGAGTATGGAACATTTCTGGGATATTTTATTTCAGCTCATGAAACCAACACATTGTGTTAATATTTTTTGTTCAGTGTATTTCCAGTATCCAGCCAATGAGGAGGACCGGACGTAGAGGATCAGTACAGTGATGCTAATCAGAGAGCCGGGGAGTCTGCCTGTTCTGAGCCACATGTACCAGGTAATCACAAGCAGCTGCTGAACTCAATCAACCCAGGGGGACATATCAGTAGACCACACAGAGAGCAGGAATGTGTTGATAAGTGTGTCTGTCTTCTCCCCCTTTCACTGATTTAAAGTGAAGACCAAAAGGATGCAATGAGAAAATGATAGGCCCTATGTGGCGATTAAAAAGGCAGGTATATAACCTGCAGTCTCCACCCTTACAAAGGGACATTCATTCAAAATGGTGAAATTGAATCGATCATAGATGGTAGATGCAGGCTATTCACCAAGAGGCGGCAGGCCCCTCTCTTGGCTCTTTGATAGTGCTTTCCTTCCACGCCTCGGAGTCGTCACAAAAGTCAGGGCGATAGATTTACGACTAGTCTTGATTTATTGAAGGGTGAGCTGCTAGCAAGTCTAGGGTTGCCAGCAGCCAGGCAGATCTATAATAATTATACTGTTGATAGGAGATCCAGTAGACCTATAGTGCCTGCCTGGTAATCCCCGCGCTATGACTCACTGCGTACTATAAGGCAGTGCCTATTCACATCCTTGAATGAGTCAGTCTTCTGTAATACAGCAACATAGCCTACAGTCAGAGAAATCTACCTGCTTGACTTTGGGTTGCCTTCCATATCCAGTGGACCGATAACCTTTCCTAGGAGTCCTATGTACATATTACCTCGACTAACCGGTACCCCCTGTATATAGCCTCCACATTGACTCTGTACCGGTACCCCCTGTATATAGCCTCCACATTGACTCTGTACCGGTACCCCCTGTATATAGCCTCCACATTGACTCTGTACCGGTACCCCCTGTATATAGCCTCCACATTGACTCTGTACCGCTACCCCCTGTCTATAGCCTCCACATTGACTCTGTACCGGTACCCCCTGTATATGGCCTCCACATTGACTCTGTACCGGTACCCCCTGTATATAGCCTCCACATTGACTCTGTACCGGTACCCCCTGTATATAGCCTCCACATTGACTCTGTACCGTACCCCCTGTATATAGCCTCCACATTGACTCTGTACCGGTACCCCCTGTATATAGCCTCCACATTGACTCTGTACCGGTACCCCCTGTATATAGCCTCCACATTGACTCTGTACCGGTACCCCCTGTATATAGCCTCCACATTGACTCTGTACCGGTACCCCCTGCATATAGCCTCCACATTGACTCTGTACCGGTATCCCCTGTATATAGCCTCCACATTGACTCTGTACCGGTACCCCCTGTATATAGCCTCCACATTGACTCTGTACCGGTACCCCTGTATATAGCCTCCACATTGACTCTGTACCGGTACCCCCTGCATATAGCCTCCACATTGACTCTGTACCGGTACCCCTGTATATAGCCTCCACATTGACTCTGTACCGGTACCCCCTGTATATAGCCTCCACATTGACTCTGTACCGGTACCCCCTGTATATAGCCTCCACATTGACTCTGTACCGGTACCCCCTGCATATAGCCTCCACATTGACTCTGTACCGGTACCCCCTGTATATAGCCTCCACATTGACTCTGTACTGGTACCCCCTGTATATGGCCTCCACATTGACTCTGTACTGGTACCCCCTGTATATAGCCTCCACATTGACTCTGTACAGGTACCCCCTGTATAAAGCCTCCACATTGACTCTGTACAGGTACCCCCTGTATAAAGCCTCCACATTGACTCTGTACTGGTACCCCCTGTATAAAGCCTCCACATTGACTCTGTACTGGTACCCCCTGTATAAAGCCTCCACATTGACTCTGTACCGGTACCCCCTGTATATAGCCTCCACATTGACTCTGTACTGGTACCCCCTGTATATGGCCTCCACATTGACTCTGTACTGGTACCCCCTGTATATGGCCTCCACATTGACTCTGTACCGGTACCCCCTGTATATAGCCTCCACATTGACTCTGTACTGGTACCCCCTGTATATGGCCTCCACATTGATTCTGTACTGGTACCCCCTGTATATAGCCTCCACATTGACTCTGTACTGGTACCCCCTGTATATAGCCTCCACATTGATTCTGTACTGGTACCCCCTGTATATGGCCTCCACATTGACTCTGTACTGGTACCCCCTGTATATAGCCTCCACATTGACTCTGTACTGGTACCCCCTGTATATAGCCTCCACATTGACTCTGTACTGGTACCCCCTGTATATAGCCTCCACATTGACTCTGTACTGGTACCCCCTGTATAAAGCCTCGCTATTGTTATTTTACTGCTGTTGTTTAATTATTTGTTACTTTTATTTTATTTCTTTTTTTACATAACACTTCTTTTTCTTAAAACTGCATTGTTGGTTAAGGGCTCGTAAGTAATCATTTCACTGTAAAGTTTACACCTGTTGTATTCAGATAAAATGTGATTGGATTTGATGGTGGTAAATACCTAGGTACACTGGGCAGTTGATGGTGGTAAATACCTAGGTACACTGGGCAGTTGATGGTGGTAAATACCTAGGTACACTGGGCAGTTGATGGTGGTAAATACCTAGGTACACTGGGCAGAGCCTGTCAACGCATCCGTTTGTAAAAACATGAGAGAGAATATTGGCTCCAGCAGAAGGTGACATCAGGCAGGAAATACTACACCAGGTACCAGGAAGTGAAGAGCCAAGGCTCATTAACCCCATTAAGGATAGGCTAGTCGATTTACTAGCTACTGTTTACTTGGACTGATTCAACCCGGGCTGGGGAAGCTGACTACAGTGTGTCATAATATCAACAGCCAATAAAGGCTAAAAGCTTGACTGATCTGATGTAGTCTAGCTTAGTGGTTTCACTAGCTAATGTTGACCAGGACTGACACTGGTTGCCAGGGGAGGCATGGCTACAGTAAAGTGTGAGAGTCTGATGTAGTCTAGCTTAGTGGTTTCACTAGCTAATGTTGACCAGGACTGACACTGGTTGCCAGGGGAGACATGGCTACAGTAAAGTGTGAGAGTCTGATGTAGTCTAGCTTAGTGGTTTTACTAGCTAATGTTGACCTGGACTGACACTGGTTGCCAGGGGAGGCACGGCTACAGTAAAGTGTGAGAGTCTGATGTAGTCTAGCTTAGTGGTTTCACTAGCTAATGTTGACCTGGACTGACACTGGTTGCCAGGGGAGGCACGGCTACAGTAAAGTGTGAGAGTCTGATGTAGTCTAGCTTAGTGGTTTCACTAGCTAATGTTGACCTGGACTGACACTGGTTGCCAGGGGAGGCACGGCTACAGTAAAGTGTGAGAGTCTGATGTAGTCTAGCTAGAACTTAGTAACTCCTTTAAAGGTTAAACTTGTTGGATTACTGAACTGAACTGGCTGGGAAGGCTGTCTACAGTGACTGCCACTGGCTGGGAAAGCTGTCTACGGTAACTGCCACTGGCTGGGAAAGCTGTCTACAGTGACTGCCACTGGCTGGGAAAGCTGTCTACAGTGACTGCCACTGGCTGGGAAAGCTGTCTACAGTGACTGCCACTGGCTGGGAAAGCTGTCTACAGTGACTGCCACTGGCTGGGAAAGCTGTCTACAGTAACTGCCACTGGCTGGGAAAGCTGTCTACAGTGACTGCCACTGGCTGGGAAAGCTGTCTACAGTGACTGCCACTGGCTGGGAAAGCTGTCTACAGTGACTGCCACTGGCTGGGAAAGCTATCTACGGTAACTGCCACTGGCTGGGAAAGCTGTCTACTGTGACTGCCACTGGCTGGGAAAGCTGTCTACTGTGACTGCCACTGGCTGGGAAAGCTGTCTACAGTGACTGCCACTGGCTGGGAAAGCTATATACAGTGACTGCCACTGGCTGGGAAAGCTATCTACAGTGACTGCCACTGGCTGGGAAGGCTGTCTACAGTGACTGCCACTGGCTGGGAAAGCTATCTACAGTGACTGCCACTGGCTGGGAAGGCTGTCTACAGTGACTGCCACTGGCTGGGAAAGCTATCTACAGTGACTCCACTGGCTGGGAAAGCTATCTACAGTGACTGCCACTGGCTGGGAAAGCTGTCTACAGTGACTGCCACTGGCTGGGAAAGCTGTCTACAGTGACTGCCACTGGCTGGGAAAGCTGTCTACAGTGACTCCACTGGCTGGGAAAGCTATCTACAGTGACTCCACTGGCTGGGAAAGCTATCTACAGTGACTGCCACTGGCTGGGAAAGCTGTCTACAGTGACTGCCACTGGCTGGGAAAGCTGTCTACAGTAACTGCCACTGGCTGGGAAAGCTATCTACAGTGACTGCCACTGGCTGGGAAGGCTGTCTACAGTGACTGCCACTGGCTGGGAAAGCTGTCTACTGTGACTGCCACTGGCTGGGAAGGCTGTCTACAGTGACTGCCACTGGCTGGGAAAGCTATCTACAGTGACTGCCACTGGCTGGGAAGGCTGTCTACAGTGACTGCCACTGGCTGGGAA
>NC_088412.1:10450373-10520373 GCF_034236695.1 Oncorhynchus nerka | reverse complement strand
AATTTGAATCTACCGGACTGATCACAGCTAAATCAGGAAATATCCAACTAGTTGATCCAACTAGTTTTAAATAAGTGTACACCAAGGAACCAACTGAGCATCACAAAATGAACTAAAATAGACATTGCACACAACCAATCGAGGCTCTAATGCCTAGCAATGCGTATTAGGGCTTGCATCAGCTTTAGCCTACAAACTGGGAACCGTTACGCTAACATTATAAAGCTTTTGAAACCATCATATATAAAGGGCCAATCATGATCCAATCTCTCGTCAACAGAAAAAGGCAGACAAAAATGATGACAATAACAATAACCTATAGTACAACGGATGGATTAGGCTAGTTTGCTGGATCTGTTCAAATCAAATCAAACTTTATTGGTTACATACACATACTTAAATCAAATCAAACTTTAATTTGTCACACGTGCGATGAATACAACAAGTGTTTTATTCGGGGGCATTTAGCAGATGTTATTGCGGGTGTAGCGAAATGCTTGTGTTCCTAGCTCCAACAGTGCAGTAGTATCTAACTAAATGCTTGTGTTTCTAGCTCCAACAGTGCAGTAGTATCTAACTAAATGCTTGTGTTTCTAGCTCCAACAGTGCAGTAGTATCTAACTAAATGCTTGTGTTCCTAGCTCCAACAGTGCAGTAGTATCTAACTAAATGCTTGTGTTTCTAGCTCCAACAGTGCAGTAGTATCTAACTAAATGCTTGTGTTCCTAGCTCCAACAGTGCAGTAGTATCTAACTAAATGCTTGTGTTCCTAGCTCCAACAGTGCAGTAATATCTAACTAAATGTTTGTGTTTCTAGCTCCAACAGTGCAGTAGTATCTAACTAAATGCTTGTGTTTCTAGCTCCAACAGTGCAGTAGTATCTAACTAAATGCTTGTGTTTCTAGCTCCAACAGTGCAGTAGTATCTAACTAAATGCTTGTGTTTCTAGCTCCAACAGTTTAGTAGTATCTAACTAAATGCTTGTGTTTCTAGCTCCAACAGTGCAGTAGTATCTAACTAAATACTTGTGTTTCTAGCTCCAACAGTTTAGTAGTATCTAACTAAATGCTTGTGTTTCTAGCTCCAACAGTGCAGTAGTATCTAACTAAATGCTTGTGTTTCTAGCTCCAACAGTGCAGTAGTATCTAACTAAATGCTTGTGTTTCTAGCTCCAACAATGCAGTAGTATCTAACTAAATGCTTGTGTTCCAAGCGCCAACAGTGCAGTAGTATCTAACTAAATGCTTGTGTTCCAAGCTCCAACAGTGCAGTAGTATCTAACTAAATGCTTGTGTTCCAAGCTCCAACAGTTTGGTAGTATCTAACTAAATGCTTGTGTTCCAAGCTCCAACAGTTTGGTAGTATCTAACTAAATGCTTGTGTTTCTAGCTCCAACAGTGCAGTAATATCTAACTAAATGCTTGTGTTCCTAGCTCCAACAGTGCAGTAGTATCTAACTAAATGCTTGTGTTTCTAGCTCCAACAGTGCAGTAGTATCTAACTAAATGCTTGTGTTTCTAGCTCCAACAATGCAGTAGTATCTAACTAAATGTTTGTGTTTCTAGCTCCAACGGTGCAGTAGTATCTAACTAAATGCTTGTGTTTCTAGCTCCAACAGTGCAGTAGTATCTAACTAAATGCTTGTGTTCCTAGCTCCAACAGTGCAGTGGTATCTAACTAAATGCTTGTGTTCCAAGCACCAACAGTGCAGTAGTATCTAACTAAATGCTTGTGTTCCTAGCTCCAACAGTGCAGTAGTATCTAACTAAATGCTTGTGTTCCAAGCTCCAACAGTGCAGTAGTATCTAACTAAATGCTTGTGTTTCTAGCTCCAACAGTGCAGTAGTATCTAACTAAATGCTTGTGTTTCTAGCTCCAACAATGCAGTAGTATCTAACTAAATGCTTGTGTTCCAAGCGCCAACAGTGCAGTAGTATCTAACTAAATGCTTGTGTTCCAAGCTCCAACAGTTTAGTAGTATCTAACTAAATGCTTGTGTTTCTAGCTCCAACAGTGCAGTAGTATCTAACTAAATGCTTGTGTTTCTAGCTCCAACAGTGCAGTAGTATCTAACTAAATGCTTGTGTTTCTAGCTCCAACAGTGCAGTAGTATCTAACTAAATGCTTGTGTTCCAAGCTCCATCAGTGCAGTAGTATCTAACTAAATGCTTGTGTTCCAAGCTCCAACAGTGCAGTAGTATCTAACTAAATGCTTGTGTTCCAAGCTCCAACAGTTTGGTAGTATCTAACTAAATGCTTGTGTTCCAAGCTCCAACAGTTTGGTAGTATCTAACTAAATGCTTGTGTTTCTAGCTCCAACAGTGCAGTAATATCTAACTAAATGCGTGTGTTCCTAGCTCCAACAGTGCAGTAGTATCTAACTAAATGCTTGTGTTTCTAGCTCCAACAGTGCAGTAGTATCTAACTAAATGCTTGTGTTTCTAGCTCCAACAGTGCAGTAGTATCTAACTAAATGCTTGTGTTTCTAGCTCCAACAGTGCAGTAGTATCTAACTAAATGCTTGTGTTCCAAGCTCCAACAGTGCAGTAGTATCTAACTAAATGCTTGTGTTCCAAGCTCCAACAGTTTAGTAGTATCTAACTAAATGCTTGTGTTCCTAGCTCCAACAGTGCAGTAGTATCTAACTAAATGCTTGTGTTCCTAGCTCCAACAGTGCAGTAGTATCTAACTAAATGCTTGTGTTTCTAGCTCCAACAGTGCAGTAGTATCTAACTAAATGCTTGTGTTTCTAGCTCCAACAGTGCAGTAGTATCTAACTAAATGCTTGTGTTTCTAGCTCCAACAGTGCAGTAGTATCTAACTAAATGCTTGTGTTTCTAACTCCAACAGTGCAGTAGTATCTAACTAAATGCTTGTGTTTCTAGCTCCAACAGTGCAGTAGTATCTAACTAAATGCTTGTGTTCCTAGCTCCAACAGTGCAGTAGTATCTAACTAAATGCTTGTGTTCCTAGCTCCAACAGTGCAGTAGTATCTAACTAAATGCTTGTGTTCCTAGCTCCAACAGTGCAGTAGTATCTAACTAAATGATTGTGTTCCTAGCTCCAACAGTGCAGTAGTATCTAACTAAATGATTGTGTTCCTAGCTCCAACAGTGCAGTAGTATCTAACTAAATGCTTGTGTTCCTAGCTCCAACAGTGCAGTAGTATCTAACTAAATGCTTGTGTTCCTAGCTCCAACAGTGCAGTAGTATCTAACTAAATGCTTGTGTTTCTAGCTCCAACAGTGCAGTAGTATCTAACTAAATGCTTGTGTTCCTAGCTCCAACAGTGCAGTAGTATCTAACTAAATGCTTGTGTTCCTAGCTCCAACAGTGCAGTAGTATCTAACTAAATGCTTGTGTTTCTAGCTCCAACAGTGCAGTAGTATCTAACTAAATGCTTGTGTTCCTAGCTCCAACAGTGCAGTAGTATCTAACTAAATGCTTGTGATCCTAGCTCCAACAGTGCAGTAGTATCTAACTAAATGATTGTGTTCCTAGCTCCAACAGTGCAGTAGTATCTAACTAAATGATTGTGTTCCTAGCTCCAACAGTGCAGTAGTATCTAACTAAATGTTTGTGTTCCTCGCTCCAACAGTGCAGTAGTATCTAACAATTCAATCTGTAACAAATCAAGTCACCAGACATGAGCCTAGATCAACAGATTAACTTACTGCAGGGCGTAATAAATAGCATTCCCTCTCCTCTCCTCAGGATCCATCATGCACCATTACAACTCTGGTTCAGAGGGTTAAATGCGGAAGACACATTTCAGTTGAAGGCATTCAGTTGTACATCTGACTAGGTATCTCCCTTTCCCTTTCCCTACTAGACATTTCCTGCCATTTGTTTACTCTCACGTGTATATGATATGAAACACACACACACACACACGACCAAAGGTATGTGGACACCTGCTCGTCCAACATCCCATTCCAAAATCGTGGGCATTAACATGGAGTTGGTCCCCTCTTCACTGCTATAACAGTCTCCACTCTTCTGGGAAGGCTTTCCACTAGATGTTGGAACATTGATGCAGGGACTTGCTTCCATTCAGCCACAAGAGCATTAGTGAGGTCAGGCACTGGATGTTGGGCGATTAGGCCTGGCTTGAAGTCGGCATTCCAATTCATCCCAATGGTGTTCGGTGGGGTTGAGGTCAGGGCTCTGTGCAGGCCAGTCAAGTTCTTCCACACCAATCTCGACAAACCATTTCTGTATGGACCTCACTTTGTGCCTGGGGGCATTGTCATGCTGAAACAGGAAAGGGCCTTCCCCAAACTGTTGCCACAAAGTTGGAAGCACAGAATTGTCTAGAATGTCATTGTATGCTGTAACATTAAGATTTCCCTTCACTGGAACTAAGGGCACTAGCCCAAACCATGAAAAACAGCCCCAGACCACTATTCCTCCTCCTCTAAACTTTACAGTTGGCACTATGCATTCGGGCAGGTAGCGTTCTCCTGGCATCCGCCAAACCCAGATTTATCTGTTGGACTGCCAGATGGTGAAGCGTGATTCGTCACTCCAGAGAACGTGTTTCCACTGCTCAGAGTCATGGTGATCTTAGGCTTGCGTGCGGCTGCTTGGCCATGGAAACACATTTCATGAAGCTCCCGATAAACAGTTCTTGTGTTGACGTTGCTTCCAGAGGCAGTTTGGAACTCGGTAGTGAGTGTTGCAACCAAGGAAAGACTATTTTTTACACGCTACGTGCTTCAGCACTCGGCGGTGCCGTTCTGTGAACTTATGTGGTCTACCACTTTGCGGCTGAGCCGTTGCTGCTCCTAGATGTTCCCACTTCACAATAACAGCACTTACAGTTGACCGGGGCAGCTCTAGCAGGGCAGAAATTTGACAAACTGACTTGGTTGGTTAGGTAGCATCCTATGACGGTTGAAAATAAAAGAAAGCCGCACACTCTTGGAGCTCAGATGCAAAAATGTAATACCAACGTTTCGACAGCCAAGCTGTCTTCATCAGGGTACAATCACAAACACTGCGGGATGACTCGTTTATATAGTGTCAAAAGACACAGGGGTCTGTAATCATGGCCAGGAGTGGCCTAATATCATTGGTTAATAATCAAATATTAAAATGTCATACAAAGAACAGCATACAAACAACAAATGGATAGCATACGATCATAGGTTCATTTTAGACTACACAAGCTTACACACAATTACAATGGCAAAGTCACAATAATCACAAGAATGGCTTCAGATCAAAGTCTACGTAGCATCCTATGAAGGTGCCACGTTGAAAGTCACTGAGTCCTTCAATACGGGCCATTCTACTGCAAATGTTTTGTCTATGCTTAAGGACAAACATACTTAGTCATATTGAGATGACAATGGAATGAATAAAAGCAGCCTGTTTTGGAGATTGCTAATCCAATGCTCCCCAGTCTATATTCCTGCTGTGAAGGTCAACTGTTGTTTACTTATTTATGAGATGGAAAAATGAAACATGGCAACTCCATTACTGTGGTTAAAGAAAAAATACAAAACAAAATCATTCTGAAACTGTTAAGTACCAACAGTTTTGCTCAACGAAACTTTTGCAGAGGGGGCTAACACAAGTCACCAAGGTTATGCGCTAAAATGTTATTGATGCTACAACACAGAATGGAGAAAAAAATATATTGTCTTTTGAAATGTGTATATTCTTTTGGTATTCAGTGCTTTAAATCACCAGTTCAATCTCAAATAATCCAAGCAAAAGCTTTCCATATTGGTGGTTCATTCTGCTTGTGTGACAAAGAGCAATAAATACAGGTGTCATTACCATGTTGTTATCTATACACCTGCCACACCTCCAAGAGGTCATTTCTGTGTGGTAATAGTTTACAAATAATGATGACGTTGAACTAAAATGTGTATTGTATGTGAATTCTGCCCGTGTGTGATCATTTATAATGCAAGGCTGGCAAAAAAAGAAAGAAAACGACAGTGAGTCACAGGTAATGATGTATGACCCTGAATATGATATCAGGAAAAGTGGTGGAGAATAACACAGTACCAAGCAGTAAGAAAACCCTTCATGGTCACACCAAACCACAGTCAAAAGGTCGCAATCACATGTCCCGTCGAGCCTCTTGTCCTCAGGGTAACCTAGCAGAATAGCCTCCTCAACGTCACCTAAATAGCTATCTGATAACGTTACCGACGGATACAAGACAGAAGGACAGGTTGGTGGTGACTACCGACACACAGATGCTGCCTGGACATCTAACCTTATATTCAAACAGGTCGGTGATGAAGGTAGTTAGACTTAACTTATTAACTATAGAAAATATCCCTGAACAAACATCTCTAGCTCATAGTGATTTAAACAACTGGCTGTGTGTAATTTAAGCCGGTTTGTTAACGTGAACCAACCTGTTCTTACCGACGAGGCTATATTTATTTACTAGTTTATGTGTCTAACAATGTCACTTACCAACTCAGTATATGTATACAATGTAGCACGTTAAAACATGACATGGATAAACTTCTTGTTTTCATTCGTTGCTGCCTGACTGATGCAGCCAGACAGATAATTACTCTATATTAGTATATTAGTTACTCTATATTAGTTATATAGACCGTAATTCCTTTAGCGTACAGTTAAATCATGAGCAACAACACCGATCAAACCGAGTGAGACAGGTGCTTGACTCCGGGGGTAAGACCTTCCACACACAGACTGCTGGAGCTGAGTAAAAACCCTTATTGTGCCATATTTTCCATGCATTATGATGGGGATGGGGGGGGGGGGGGGGGGTCTTTGCTATAATTTCTTGCCACACACACAGTTAACAGCTAACGGGAGACACCTTCGGTTTAAAGGAACCGGGGGGGTCGCCGACATTTTGTTACTGCCGGTGATGCAAGCTGTCCTGGCTATACAACAGCAAACACTTCCGTCTTCCTAGCGCCATGCCAAGTGTTTTAATCTCCTCGACCCTTGGTTAATCTACATGAAAACAATTGTATTTTAAAAATGTCCTTTGGCTTAGCCTAGCCAGGTAACGTTAGCTAGTTTAGTAAACTGGTAGTGTGTATCCTCTCGCTAATAGCAGTCCACAGCGGGACGACTACTACTACTACACACACACACACACACACACACACACACTGGCTTTTCTCTCTCTCTCTAGCTAAAACATATCACATGAAATCCATATGTATTCACCTTATTCGGTGTACTCGTCCTTACAATGTATGGGTGAAATCCTTTTTAGGAAAATAATGAATAAATCGTCTGGCGTGGCTCCAAAGCAGCCGCACTGCAATGGCAGGCACTGGATGCCTTCCCCCTCTCTACCAGACCGATTTTCTTCACAGCAGCACCGTGACAGGTCTGCGGAGCAAAGCTCGGGTGGAGTAGCTACGTAAAAAAATAAAAAGCATCACGCGTCATTCCACTGTAAAGGTTACAGGGTCGAGAACCCATGCCTCAGCATAATTATCGAGCATGGAGGTCAAATTAATATAAAATTAATAAGTTCAATCATTAGACTATATTTCAAAGCTGCACATTAAAACCTGCAATATGACATAATGTCATGATGACTTTATAAGACAAAAGTGTGTGTGTGTGTGTGTATAGTTAACATTGCCCTTGATCATGACACTACGTGCCATTATATTACGCATAAAATTAATTGGACCAAGGCGTCTTCTGTATGGGGGAGTTTTGTTAAGAGCTCGGATGCTTGGTCTGAACATCAACACACATTGCTAGCGGTATGAATTTGGAAAAGGCCCTAATATTTCATATCAGCGATTAAATTATTTTCAAGAAACAAAAGGTTAAATTGATACACACCTTCTTTTTTTATTTTTTAAATAGGGCTAGAGTTTTCTCCATTTAGACATTCTTGTAATAGAGATTAAGATCTTTATTGGTCAATTGCACACAAAGTACAACCAAAATTTGACTTCAGCCTTTAACCCGACCCTTCTGAAAGAATATGGTGCTTTCAAGACAAGTTGGGAACTCTGGAAAAACTAGGTCGAATCATGACGTCAGTGATATTCAGGTTGGAAAGTCAAGAGTTATATTCCGCGTTCAAGACAACTGGGGAACTCGGCATAGCTAGAAATAGCTCCGACTGAGGAAAAATAGTTTTGGATGGTCATCCAACTAAGGAATTCCAAGTTGAGAACTCTGGCCTCTTTCTACAGCTCTGACTTGAAGATCGCTGGTGTCATGATTCTACCTATTTTTTTTTAGAGTTCCCAGTTGTCTTGAAAGCACCACTAGAAGGATGCCAGAGTTTCCGACTTGGAATTCAATACAAACAATTTTCCCAGTCAGTTCCCAGTTAACTTGAAGTCGGAGATTTCCAAGTTCCCAGTTGTTATAAACGCAGCAACACATACATACAGTAACTGCAAAAACGTATCTTAATTGGGCGTTGAGCCACCACGAGCCCCCAGAACAGCTGCAATGCACATTGGTATAGATTCTACAAATGTCTGGAACTCTATTGGAGGGATGCGACAGAATTCTTCCTTGAGAAATTCCATAATTTTGTGTTTTGTTGATAGTGATAGAAAACGCTGCCTCAGGCGCCACTCTAGAATCTCCCATAAGTGTTCAATTGGGTTGAGATCTGATGACTGAGACGCACCCTTTAAACCCCCTATCCTCCTTTGAGACCCGTCTTTCAAAGTCACTGAGATCTCTTCTAGCCTAAATAATGGGCAACTGGGCATTTTTATACATGATCCTAAGCACAATGTTGATGTGATGTTAATTGCTTAATTAAATCATGAAGCACACCTATGTGGAAGTGCCTGTTTTCAATATACATTGTATCCCTCATTTACTCGAGTGTTTCCGTTATTTTGGTAGTTACCTGTACACATACAGGTTTTGGAGAGGTGTGGGGGGAGGGGGTTGCCTCACTGGGCGCCAGGGGAGCTGTAGTTGTGGAGGGTTAAGTGCCTTGATCAAAGCAAATGGCATTTAGGATTTGATACCAGCAACCCTCCGATTGCCAGTTCTCTTCCCACTGGATTCTCCCCATTGGACCTGAGATTCGAACTGGCAATGCTCCGGCTTGCCTCTCTAACCTCTGGAATTCCTATGGTGCATCTCAAGATTTATTTCATCTTGTAATATTTTTAATAAATACATGTATAAATCACGGCGTACATAGGGCTGTGGCGGGTCACGAATTATTGTCAGCCGGTGATGTGATCGTCAAGCAAATAACTGTCAGTCTCACGGTAATTAAACGGTAATTAAGATAAACACATTTCTAAAGAAACATGATGTGAAGAAAATGTAGTCTATTTCAGAAGGACAGAATAGCCTACTTTGAGTTGTCCTGATGTTAGGTCCTGGTCTGGCTATGTAGTCTATTTCAGAAGAACAGAATAGCCTACTCTGAGTTGTCCTTATGTTAGGTCCTGGTCTGGCTATGCCACATGGCTGTGGGCTACACTAGTTCATTTAGCAGACAAGATTTGCTTAGAATTCCATGGCAATATTTTTATAGTATGGAGAATAAAATGTAACAAAGCTGAATAAATTAGAAATTATATTTCTCCAAACGATTTGAGGGAGTGCGGACAAGCGGCTATTCTGTGTTGATCGGTAAACAAAGAAACAGGTACTTCTATTTGTTTAATTTAGATGAATTAATGCAACTTTAGTTGCTTTACAAACATTGGGCTATATGTTCTGATTTTGTTCTGCTCACCGGGTAATCTCTGGTAGTGAAGTGAGCTGTATCATAGTCCTGTCACTGCTTCACTCCCTGGCTACGCTGATGCTCTTCCTCCACGACAATACATTCCAAGGCTGCATGATGCGATGATGATTTGAAAAAAGTTGATTGAAAGGCATCAGCTCTGCTTTGTTTTTTTTTTTTGTGCAGGCTGTACACACAACATCAGTCACTAATTCACAATTTGATAAGCACTTGATAATGCCTATATTTACACGATGGCATCCCCTTTGTGAGGCCGGGAATGCACCCTAAAAAAAATCATTGTGCACTTCTCCCTGAGAACTGCGTGCTCCATCACGTGATCTGGTCTTTCTCACAGGCTACAAGTGAAGACAGACGCAACTGTGCACGTCCTTATCCAATTCCGAGGTGCATAATTGAAGATATTGGAAGGACTGTCCACATTTACTTTTTATCAGCCAACAATATGAGTAGGCCTAACGAACAGGAAATGCACTAGCCTATGTCAATCTATTATCTCCAATAGTACAAAGGTCGACCTATTCTATTCTGTGCAATAAATAAATATTCCAAACATAGTCTGGGACAGTTGTGGGATGCGATAGATCCCAAATTAATACAACCGCTTCCTTTACACAATGTGGCTGACGCAACAGATCAGAACGTTTAGCCTAAAATGTTGATAAACTAAAATATTAGGCTATTTCTTCACATTATAAGTGCAGCAAAGCGCACACGATAGTAGGCTATAGGCACGAATGTTCCATTAGTGGAAATCACCATTATCAAAAGTGACCACAAATGTGACTTATGCATTTTATGCTTTTATAATAAAAACAGTTTTACGGTGACATTATTATTATTCATCATTATCTTCCCCAAACTTGACACTAATGCTCTGCTTTGAATTTGATTTGATTTGAGTTAGGCTCTACACCCCTTGTAAAGCGGATTAATGTGCTTCATTTTAAGAAGTTATTTGACCACTATAGTTGTGATTACAAACCTTATCAAAACATTTTAGGCCTATGACATAGGCTACATGAAGTGTGTAACTATGATTTGAAAAAGTCGCGCGCAAAAAAAGGCATTGTTTCTTTTGCTGGGCATCATTCACAAGCGATAATATATAATTTACAAGTGATAGGCTAATATTTTCACCCATTAGACTATTCTTGATTTAATCTTGTATTTACATATACTAAATAATGTATCTGTGAAATTTGTTTTGATGTAGAATGGACCATTATCATGCACCTGTCTCAAAACGGGGTCAGGGAAGAAATACATGTCATCTATGCACTTAAATAGCGAATGGAGGACACTTTTCCTCGTGGTTTATTGTCATGCCAGCCAGGTAGGCTATACTCCTGTTGTAAAGAGAACCAATGTGCTTAATATTAGGAAAGTTGAGAAATAAATATAGTAGGCCTAGCCTATAGAAAGATGATTCTCCTATTTTTAGTAGAGGCCATCACTCTGTTTTCTCGCACAATTGCATAGCCTATTGAAATGTTGCACAACAGGAGCTCATGGGTTCTCATGAAGTGTTTGATCAGATTTTTGATTACATTTGCATTGATGTCAGAGTGATTAGAAGGACAATGTAACGCTCATTGTCGGTGGAAGGATGAGTGGACCAAAGCGCAGCGTGGAAAGTGTTCATTATATTTATTTTCAAGAAACACTTAAACAAAAATAACAAATTCAAAAACGAAAGCGAACATTTCCGTCAGGCACAGACACTAAACATAAAATAACACCCCACATATGATCCCCAATCAGAGACAACGATAGACAGCTGCCTCTGATTGGGAACCACACTCGGCAAAACAACAAAGAAATAGAAAATGTAGATTTTCCCACACGAGTCACACCCTGACCTAACCAAGCATAGATAATAAATTAGGATCTCTAAGGTCAGAGCGTGACAGACAATGGAGTGCTGATTACCAGGCAGTTAGCAAGTTTGGTAGGCTACTAATAACCATCACCAGCATCAGAGCTTGGAGAAGCCTAATTACCGTGACTAAATGGTCATGTGGAATTTGACTGCTTTCATGACTTGTGACTGCTGTTGTGGCGGCAGGGTAGCCTAGTGGTTAGAGCGTTGGAGTAGTAACCGGAAGGTTGCAAGTTCAAACCCCCAAGCTGTCGTTCTGTCCCTGAACAGGCAGTTAACCCACTGTTCCTAGGCCGTCATTGAAAATAAGAATTTATTCTTAACTGACTTGCCTAAAGGTAAATACAAATATGGCCACCACAACAGCCCTAGGCATACAGTAATTGCATCATTCTATAAGCCAAGCAAATATTTTGATTATGATTTATTGATTTCAGACCAGAAAGGCTAGTCTTTGCTTGGCACATGCCTTGTTGATTTAAACAAGCTTCTCTACACTTGTCAATGTGCTTCTCTTTAAATGCTGTTCCACCAATCCTTACGCTTGTATGGATTTGCCATCAGTCGAGCCCACTGCAATAAAATAGATGTTTATTACAGTACAGAACACTGCAAGGGAATTCTATATTTGACTGTAGCAGGGGGGAGGTGGGGTCTGCTCTGCAGACAAGAAAGTGTTTAGTCTGCAATGGAACAGGCAGCCGGGCTCTTACTCACTCGGTTTGATCAGAGAAGATGTGCAGGGAGAATAGTGGCGAATAGACTACGGCTGTAAATGAACAGATTGTAAACCTGCATCATCCGTGTGTTCGAGGAAATTGTAACACAAACACCTACAGTATGCAGGTGTGTGCACAAAAAAGCACCTTAGGGAGAATATATTGAAAAGCTGTATGCAACTACAACAAAAATCGACAAAAATCTTTTCATTTTGACATCCCGACAAATCAAGAATGAACCCTAGGCTATAGCTTAGCAATAGTAGCTCAATGAGCATAGAATACAGCGACAGAGTGATCACCTCTATCTGCTCCGTCTGTAAACGACCACATCTATAATAAGCCTAGATAGGCCATCATCAGTCTACTTACTGTATGTTGGTTCATGCGTGCAGATTGTAACCCCAACACCTACAGTAGGCTGTGCTGCAGGTGTACAACATCAGATTGACCAAGAGATAATATTAAATGCTGTAGATGTTATAACAGAAATCATTTTCAATTTCATTTTGACGACACACCAAACCATTAGCAAAAATAGCTTAATTAATTAATCAATCAATCAATCAATCAATCAATCAAATGTATTGATGAAGCTCTTCTTACATCAGCCGATGTCACAAAGTGCTGTACAGAAACCCAGCCTAAAACCCCCAAAACAGCAATGCTGATGTAGAAGCACAGTGTTAAATAGGAGTACAGAGATACAGAGTGATCGTCTCCATTAAGCTTGTATTCCTAACACTGTATCTGCAGAAATGTTAACATCAATTAAGGTAGGCCTCTGTGCAGAGAAATTAATGTGGCGCTGCATATCCCCAGATGCCTAAATCCAGTTTTACTGCGTGCACT
Organism: Oncorhynchus nerka; assembly: GCF_034236695.1. Taxonomy (NCBI): domain Eukaryota; kingdom Metazoa; phylum Chordata; class Actinopteri; order Salmoniformes; family Salmonidae; genus Oncorhynchus; species Oncorhynchus nerka. Next base: position 10,507,211 of record NC_088412.1, on the reverse strand, counting down.
ATATTCACACATTAGCGCCTGCACTTTTGTCAAGTCAAGTATTCCACTAGGAATAGAAGTGCATTAAAGTGTCATGTCATGGGGGCTGCTATAAATATCTTCTCGATAGTTAAATATTTACTAGTGGGAAAAGTATATAGCATAAAAGAAGGTGCTGAATGTTTGTGGTATTCTGAATGATATATTTCAGATTTTTATTCATGACAGTAAATATAGGTTTGACCCAGTCCTCCGTGTGCTCTTCCTGTTGTCGTCCCAAATGGCAGCCTGATCAAAAGGAACGCACTATGTAGGGAATAGTGTGCCATTTGGAGACGTAGCCTTTAGTCTCTACATGATTTAGTGCAGAGGTTTGGGCCCTCCGTAATTAAAACTTTTCATTTGGCACTTGCAGGCTAATCTTCATTCGCTTATCTAACAGCAATAGACTAGGGTGCAGTGTCTGTGTCTGTGTCTGTGGTTAAGGTGCATGTGGCAGAATATTATATTTTGGAAGAACAATTGTTTGAAGAATGATTATTTCACTTATAACTCACTGTATCACAATTCCAGTGGGTCAGAAGTTTACATACACTAAGTTGACTGTGCCTTTAAACAGCTTGGAAAATTCCTGAAAATTATGTCATGACTGTAGAAGATTCTGATAGGCTAATTGACATCATTTGAGTCAATTGGAGGTGTACCTGTGGATGTATTTCAAGGCCTACCTTCAAACTCAGTGCTTCTTTGCTTGACATCATGGGAAAATCAAAAGAAATCAGCCAAGACCTCAGAAAAAGAATTGTAGACCTCTACAAGTCTGGTTCATCCTTGGGAGCAATTTCCAAACACCTGAAGGTACCACATTGATCTGTACAGACAATAGTACGCAAGTATAAACACCATGGGACCACGCAGCCGTCATACCACGCAGGAAGGAGAGGCGTTCTGTCTCCTAGAGATAAACTTACTTTGGTGCAAAAAGTGCAAATCAACCCCAGAACAACAGCAAAGGACCTTGTGAAGATGCTGGAGGAAACAGGTACAAAAGTATCTATATCCACAGTAAAAACGAGTCCAATATCGACATAACCTGAAAGGCCTCTCAGCAAGGAAGAAGCCACTGCTCCAAAACCTCCATATAAAAGCCAGACTACGGTTTACAACTGCACATGGGGACAAAGATCATACTTTTTGGAGAAATGTCCTCTGGATGAAACAAAAATAAAACTGTTTGATCATAATGACCATAGTTATGTTTGGAGGAAAAGGGTGAGGCTTGCAAGCTGCAGAACACCATCCTGACAGTGAAGCACAGGGGTGGCAGCATCATGAGTGGGGGTGCTGTGCTGCAGGAGGGACTGGTACACTTCACAAAATAGATGGCATCATGAGGGTGGAAAATTATGTGAATATATTGAAGCAACATCTCAAGACATCAGTCAGGAAATTAAAGCTTGGTCGCAAATGGGTCTTCCAAATGGACAATGACCCCAAGCATACTTCCAAAGTTGTGGCAAAATGGCTTAAGGACAACAAAGTCAAGGTATTGGAGTGGCCATCACAATGCCCTGACCTCAATCTTATTGTGAGCAGAACTGAAAAAGCGTGTGCGAGCAAGGAGGCCTACAAACCTGACTCAGTTACACCAGCTCTGTAGGGAGGAATGGGCCAAAATTCACCCAATTTATTGTGGGAAGCTTGTGGAAGGCTACCTGAAATGTTTGACCCAAGTTAAACAATCGAAAGGCAATGCTACCAAATACTAATTGAGCGTAAGTAAACTTCTGACCATCTGGGAAAGTGATGAAAGAAATAAAAGCTGAAATAATTCATTCTCTCTACTATTATTCTGACATTTCACATTCTTAAAATAAAGTGGTGATCCTATCTGACCTAAAACAGGGGATTTTTACTCGGATTAAATGTCAGGAATTGTGAAAAACTGACTTTAAATGTATTTGGCTAAGGTGTATGTAAACTTCCGACTTCAACTGTATATAGTTTTTTTAAATGTACAAAATAAATTACACTTAATAATATGAGACTGTGAAACTCACATTGATTGGTAGCTTTCAACAGAGTGAGTTAGGGCCGCTACTGTGTGTGTCACTACATCTTTGAGAGTGTATGTGTGTGTGTGTGTGTGTGTGTGTGTGTGTGTGTGTGTGTGTGTGTGTGTGTGTGTGTGTGTGTGTGTGTGTGTATGTGTGTGTGTGTGTGTGTGTGTGGCAACTCAAACAAATCTCTCTCTATGAGCCATCTATTACCCACTAGTAGAGCATACAGCCACTCCTTTGCAGAGTCAGCCGAAAAACACATGTATCCAAAAATGTCAGTTTTTGACAAGAGCTTTCTTGTGACAAGCAGAAAAAAATGCAGGGCGGTTTTATTATTATTATTTATTTATTTTTTACCAAGGATTAAATAAATTCATTGTGTGTATTTGTGTGTCTATTACATTTCGTCAATGGATTTGGGAAAAGATGGACACAATAGAGAAGGTTTATTTTAAAGAGAGTCTTGTTCAATAAGCCAAAGCAGAAGGTTTATTTAAGGTTTATCTATTGTTCAATAAGCCTAAACAGAAGGTTTATCTATTGTTCAATAAGCCAAAGCAGAAGGTTTATTTAAGGTTTATCTATTGTTCAATAAGCCTAAACAGAAGGTTTATTTAAGGTTTATCTATTGTTCAATAAGCCAAAGCAGAAGGTTTATCTATTGTTCAATAAGCCAAAGCAGAAGGTTTATTTAAGGTTTATCTATTGTTCAATAAGCCAAAGCAGAAGGTTTATCTAAGGTTTATCTATTGGTCAATAAGCCAAAGCAGAAGGTTTATTTAATGTTTATCTATTGTTCAATAAGCCTAAACAGAAGGTTTATTTAAGGTTTATCTATTGTTCAATAAAGCCAAAGCAGAAGTGGTATAACCTTTTCTAAGAGGCCAATTCAATCTGCATCCCAAATGGCCCCCTATTCCCAATATAGTGCATAACTTTTGACCAGAGCCCTATGCAATTTATAGGGAATAGGGGGCCATTTGGGAGACAACCGAAGTGACCTTTATAGCCTCCTTGCTCTGCAGATATGAGAAGTCCAGAGGAGAAACTTAAACCCAGGCACTCTGCTCCTCTTTAGTCATGATGCTCAATATTTGTTTCCCACGAGGAATACAGATATAATCAATATAAAATGTCAATTGTGTACTGCACCAAACCCCTGCTCACAGTCTAAAACCCACCGCTCACAGCTCACAGCCAGATTCTATTCCAGAATGCTGTATCCTCCTACTGTATTCTGTATTCTATTCCAGAATGCTGTATCCTCCTACTCTATTCTGTATTCTATTCCAGAATGCTGTATTCTCCTACTGTATTCTGTATTTTATTCCAGAATGCTGTATCCTCCTACTGTATTCTGTATTCTATTCCAGAATGCTGTATCCTCCTACTGTATTCTATTCCAGAATGCTGTATCCTCCTACTGTATTCTGTATTCTATTCCAGAATGCTGTATCCTCCTACTGTATTCTGTATTCTATTCCAGAATGCTGTATCCTCCTACTCTATTCTGTATTCTATTCCTCAGTGTTAGAGCTACAAGTAGAGTTCCTCATTGTATGCAGCACCTTCTGTTGTGCACTTTGTCACCACAGCGGGACCGCTGCTGTCACCTCTAGGCTCTTTGCTCTAATGAGCACAGTAAGGTAGGAGGAGATGGGGTCTGAATATAATGCAGAAGTGAGGAGCACTGGAGGTCCTGTAGAGGTCAGATGTTGCTGACGTACAGAGACACTGACGTAAGGAGAGCTGCCCTGCCGCTGCTTATTCCATTGGAGGATGGTGGGAAGGTGGGGGAGTTGGGGGGATAGAGGCAGGGGGTAAGTTGGCAAAGGTTATGAGAATTAGATAAACAAGGACAGTCAGTCATAGTTGATCACCGGTTTAACGTTAAAGGACAGTACAGCTTAAAGCACAACTAGGAACATGACTAGGTTATTAATCCTACAGATCCCTGTGACCTCAACGCCAGCTGTGTACAGCATGTATAACATTTACATACTAAGGAAAGGGTGATACTGAATGCCTTCGACTGAAACGTGTCTCCAGTATTTAACCCAACCCCTCTGAATCAGAGAGGTGCGGGGGGGAGGGCTGCCTTAATCGACATCTTCGGCGCCCGGGGAACAGTGGGTTAACTGTCTTGCTCTTGGGCCAGAACGACGACAGCTCGGGGATTCGATCCAGCAACCTTTCGGTTACTGGCCCAACGCTCTAACCACTAGGCTACCTGTCGCCCCCAAGTCTCCAGCGAGAGTGCTTAGGGCAATACTGCAATGACAAGGAAAACAAGTCACTGCTGAGCAATAAGGCTGGGTTGAACTGTTGGAATGACCCATTAATTACGTACTGTGGAGAGGTGCGGTAGAAGCTACAGTGACAATGACAACATTTTCGATGGCGAAAGAAAGAAAGAAAGAAAGAAAGAAGGTGTGTCCAAAATCTCTATGCGTTTGAATTGTCTTTGATGTCGGCTTTATGCCTCTTAATGTTGTTACGTTCAGCCCTTGAAATACCCTCTGTTAAGTAGCACTGCACAGTGTGAGTTAGTGTGTGTGTGTGTGTGTGTGTGTGTATGTGTGTGTGTGTGTGTGTGTGTGTGTGTGTGTGTGTGTATGCATCATAGGCTCTAACGTGACAGTGGGAGATTCACACGCAGTACAACAGAGTAATGTGTTTCATATCCTGCTCACGTGTGTGTGTGCGTGTGCGTGTCCGTGTGTGTGTGTGTGTATGCGGCATGCTTGCATGGGTGTGAGTGTCCGTGTGTGTGTGTGTGTGTGTGTGTGTGTGTGTGTGTGTGTCTACGTACACGCCTCCCACAAAACATCGCTGTTGGATTTTCACACACGGTACAACAAAATAATGTGTGTTTTTTGCATGTCCTCCGCAGCACATTTTAATAGAATCTCCAACACAATGTGATCGGCAAATCACACGGGTGCAAAAGCAAATGAGTCATTCACAACATGGGGCCTAGTCCCAAACTGTACCCCCTATTACCTATTCAGTGAACTACTTTGGACCGGGCTCTATAGAGATCTCGTCAGAAGAGGTTATTTGGGACGCAAAATTACACATTCACAACGGCTCACACACACACACACACACACACACACACACACACACACACACACACACAGGAGGAAAACAGCAAAGGATTCCGTGTCTCTGCTCTATCTATGAGCTATCATAAACTGGGTGGTTCGAACCCTGAATGCTGATTGGCTGACAGCCGTGGTATATCAGACACGGGTATGACAAAACATTTATTTTTACTGCTCTAATTACGTTGGTAACCAGTTTATAATAGCAATAAGGCACCTCGGTGGTTTGTGGTATATGGCCAATAAACCACGGCTAAGGGCTGTTCTTTAGGCACGACGCATGACGGAGTGCCTGGACACCCCCTCGTGCATTATTGCTTAATTATGACTGCAGAGATCATATGACAGGACACGTGCCAGATACAGCACTGCAGCTATGCAGAATAACAGCAGATCAAGTCGAGACTGTTGAAGACTGTTAGCTACGTGCTTCTCTGCTACTTGTTTAATAGCATTAACACAGCTAGCAGTATTGTCAATGACACAGCTAGCAGTATTGTCAATAACACAGCTTGCAGTATTGTCATTAACACATCTAGCAGTATTGTCAATCACACAGCTAGCAGTATTGTCATTAACACAGCTAGCAGTATTATCATTAACACAGCTAGCAGTATTGTCATTGACACAGCTAGCAGTATTGTCATTGACACAGCTAGCAGTATTATCATTAACACAGCTAGCAGTATTGTCATTAACACAGCTAGCAGTATTAACACAGCTAGCAGTATTGTCACTAACACAGCTAGCAGTATTCTCATTAACACAGCTAGCAGTATTAACTCAGCTAGCAGTATTGTCATTAACACAGCTAGCTGTATTGTCATTAACACAGCTAGCTAGCAGTATTGTCATTGATACAGCTAGCAGTATTGTCATTAACACAGCTAACAGTATTGTCATTAACACAGCTAGCAGTATTGTCATTAACACAGCTAGCATTATTAACCCAGCTAGCAGTATTGTCATTAATACAGCTAGCAGTATTGTCATTGACACAGCTAGCAGTATTGTCATTGATACAGCTAGCAGTATTGTCATTGATACAGCTATCAGTATTGTGATTGATACAGCTAGCAGTATTGTCATTGATACAGCTAGCAGTATTGTCATTGATACAGCTAGCAGTATTGTCATTGACACAGCTAGCAGTATTGTCATCAACACAGCTAGCAGTATTGTCATTGATACAGCTAGCAGTATTGTCATTGATACAGCTAGCAGTATTGTCATTGACACAGCTAGCAGTATTGTCATTGTAGTCCAATGCAAAGCATGCAGTTTGTGGATTACTGTAGATGTTTCCTTTTCAGAAACAATGTTCACGGGTATCGATACAGCCGCAGGCCTTCTTGCTCCTTAGGCTTTTTGTATTATCAGCTTTTATACAGCAGGTCAAACTATTAAGCAGTTAAGCGATTGATTTTGAGGACTCATTTTGTACCTCCTGGCCTATCAATATAATATTTCAAAGGGAATGATTAAGTCAAGAGAGTTTTATTTGTAAAATAAAATGTATAACCACAATTTCATTCTTATTACCAAGGAAAAGGTGTTGTGTTCCTAACTGTGCGTGTGGTATTGTCTTACACCAGTGATAGCCAGGAATATATTGTTTGACCAGTGTGTGTGTGTGTTTAATATAGTTGACATGGACCTCGATCAGATCACTGGTGTTGATTTAAATAGCTGCATATCTAAAATGAGAGACTCTTGTGTAGAGAGAGGCAGGATCAAGACACCTGCTGATGAGATCTGTGCTGACAGGCAGCACACTGGACACCATCAGGTAACGACATGACACAATCTCACCACCCTAAAGTGTGTGTGTGTGTGTGTGTGTGCCTGCGTACACACGTGAGAAAACCGAGACTGCCGAAACAGTATTGCAGGCCACTCTCCCTCACAGTTGAATCCCCATTCCTTAAGAACATACTGTATAGGCTAGACTACGATATGTTCTCCACAGCATAGTCAATGTTTGTCTAAGAAACAATCGCCTATGTTTACCCGTGGTGGTGCGACGGCACAAATGCTAGTAACGATAAACTATTCCTATCGGGTTAATGCAGCTACCGGAGATGTAGCTTGCCGTGTGACTATCACTTAGCTTGTCCGTGTGACTAGCGATTTAATGCAGCTACCGGAGACGTAGCTTGCCGTGTGACTATCGATTTAATGCGGCTACCGGAGACGTAGCTTGCCGTGTGACTCTTTTATGAGGGACTGAGAGTTAAAGCTGGCAGAATGATGTTTGGAACCCGAGCCAAGATCGTGGATTACAGAGGGAGCTACAGTTCTAACAAGGATGTATTCCCACTGGGGATGAACGCTTTTAGACACCGATGGATTCTGATCAATGCAACTCTAATTTCACAGAGAGAAAGAGACGAAGCGTTCCAAATTACACCCTATTCCCTAGCCTGGGTAGTCGACTGGAGTCCCATAGGGTCCTGGTCAAAAGTTGTGCACTATAAAGGGTGCAAAGACACAAACAGAGAGTTGCATTCCTAACTGACACCCTGTTTCTTACATAATGAATTTACAATATTTTGATCAGAGCACTGTGGGCTATGTAGTGCACTACTTTTTTATAAGGTTCTGGTCCAAAGTAGTGCACTATAAAAGGAAAAGGGTGTCAGTTGGGATGGAGAGAGACTGTCAGCTGGGATGGAAGGGTGACGGTTGATTAATTAACCATATTAATGGGCTCTACAGGCTCTGAAGGGTGTGGGTGTGTGTGTGTATTGATTCACACTCTGGGGGCTCTGGATTTCGAAGACCAGGGAACCGTTGCCACGTCAACCTACCAAAACGGTTAACAAAGGTCACCGTGAGCATGAGAGCCAAGTCTCCACTGTGAAGTAGTAGTCTCACAGTAGTCTCCACTGTGAAGTAGTAGTCTCACAGTAGTCTCCACTGTGAAGTAGTAGTCTCACAGTAGTCTCCACTGTGGAGTAGTAGTCTCACAGTAGTCTCCACTGTGAAGTAGTAGTCTCACAGTAGTCTCCACTGTGAAGTAGTAGTCTCACAGTAGCCACTGTGAAGTAGTAGTCTCACAGTAGTCTCCACTGTGAAGTAGTAGTCTCCACTGTGAAGTAGTAGTCTCACAGTAGTCTCCACTGTGGAGAGGAGAGGACCGCCCTATTACTGACTCTAATCATAAGACCAATTAGGGTAGAGGGGCTGCTGGCGGTGAGAGGATCATGTGATCCCATTGGACTGTGGAGGTGAGGGGGGTGGGGGGGGCAGGGGGTAAGACAGTGGGGGAGATGAGGGGGTGAATCAGCCAGGGGGCAATTTACTGCACTGTGCAAAAAGGTCCCGGAACAATACAATAAATCTATCAGCTCTTCTCCATTCTACTGGTTAATTAATTATTTTGATACCTACTGGATTTATTTCCGGTATCAAATGTTTCAAAGTACAACTAGCTATCAACCACAACGATAATAATGTAACAGTAATGGTTGGGACCATTCAACATTCCTAGAAAAGTGCAATTTGGGAAGTGTGTTTGCGTAGGAGTGTGTGTCTGACAGTGAGTGAGTAAAGCCTGTAGCATGATTCCCAGTCTGAAACTGTATTAGGATGCCCCCTTTGTGACGTTTTCTTTGGTATTTGGAAGGGTTTCTTTCACCTGTTTCTTTCACACAATAATTTTTTTCTTGAGGCAAGTTGAAGTTTGGTAGCCGAAGTCTTACGCCCCTTTGTCGGTGATTGGTCAACAGTACTTCTCCTAGTAGGAGTGGGAACTATGGACCGGATTATTCAAAGAACTTTTGTTGTCAATCAAGAGAGACGACTAGGTTTCATGCAAAAAATATAAAAAATTCACTTGAGAAATACTGCACCAAACATCTTTAGTTAGTTGTAAAAATTGTGCAACTAAAATCTCCTCCGCAAAAAGTTAAATATAATGCAGATTTCTTGGATTAATTCTGACTATTTTGAAGAAGTGGATGCTGGCTATGTTGTTGCTACGGCATCTCAAGAGGGACAAACAGTAACATTGCCTGTTTTTCTTTCTTCTTCTCGTTTTTTTGAGGGAAGGTCTTTAGGGAGTATTCAAGCACAGACGTTCTCTTCACCAGCCCAGTGGTTCCCAACCAGAGGTACCCCTGGGGGTACCTAGTCTATCCACAGGGGGTACTTGAGAAGACTCAGGAGACCATAGGCCTACTGGTAAAATGAACATGAGGGGGTGCTTCAGGGGTACTCCAGGCAGAGCAAAATTCAGTTGGTGGTATGGTAACCAAAAAAGGTTGGAAGTGACTGACCTCGCCGAGTTCTGCTAGGAGCAAACCGAGCCTATTTATGCTGGCACCTTTTTAAAAAATTACATTGATATTTTTTTGTTGTCATTTAGCAGAAGCCAATCTTATCCAGAGTCACTTACAGTAGTGAGTCATTTAGCAGACTCTCTTATCCAGTCACTTACAGTAGTGAGTCATTTAGCAGACTCTCTTATCCAGAGTCACTTACAGTAGTGAGTCATTTAGCAGACTCTCTTATCCAGAGCCACTTACAGTAGTGAGTCATTTAGCAGACTCTCTTATCCAGAGTCACTTACAGTAGTGAGTCATTTAGCAGACTCTCTTGTCCAGAGCCACTTACAGTAGTGAGTGCAGACATTTTCATACTTTTTTTCGTACTGGTTCCCCTGTGGGAACCGAACCCACAACTACCAATTGAGCTACCTAGACAGTAAGACTGAGTGAGTGAGTGAAGGCGGAGCACAGGATTGGCTGGCTGATTAACCACTCAGGTAGATAGACAGAATTTGACAGGCAAATTAGGTTTCATCTCCTTTTTTCTCCACCCCCCATTCTGGCAAGACCAGCACTTTCTTTATGGCATTGTGGATGGTCCCAATTGGCACCCTAGTCCCTATATAGTGCACTACTTTTGACCGGAGCCCTATTCCCTATGTAGTGCACTACTTTAGACCAGAGCCCTATGGCAGCCTATTCCCTATATAGTGCACTACTTTAGACCAGAGCACTACAGAGCCCTATTCCCTATGTAGTGCACTACTTTTGACCAGAGCCCTATTCCCTATGTAGTACACTACTTTAGACCAGAGCCCTATGGCAGCCTATTCCCTATATAGTGCACTACTTTAGACCAGAGCACTACAGAACCCTATTCCCTATGTAGTGCACTACTTTAGACCAGAGCACTACAGAGCCCTATTTCCTATGTAGTGCACTACTTTTGACCAGAGCCCTTCACACTGGGCACAGACGTAAATTCAACATCTATTCCGCGTTGGTTTAACTTCAATTTAATTGAAATGACATGGATACAAACGTTGATTCAACCAGTTTGTGCACCGTTGGATAGGCTTTCAATGCTCTTCCTTTCAGTAGAGAGATTATTCTGGACGTGCAACCATATTGAAGATATTCTTGCCTTACATAACACCAGTAAAAGTGTATGGAAACTGCAGTGCAGGCCTTCTGTATCCTCTTGCATCAGATGTGCAGGCATGGATAATAATTTCCTTGGTTTGCTGTTGTGTGTTTTAAGTAGTAAAACTCTGCCCTCTGCAGGATGTTTGAGGACATTATATTCTCCATATTGACCCTGATGGTCTTCTGCTGCCACCACACACACACACACACGATATTGTACAACTAACCTTGTGGGAACACACAATTCAGTCCCATTGAAAATTATATTTACCCTAACTCGTACCCTAAACCTTAAACCTAACACTAGCTCCTAACCCTAAAACAAACTATAACACTAATCCCAACCTTATCCCTAAACCCCCTAGAAACAGCATTTGACCTTGTGGGGACCAACAAAATGTCCCCAGTTGGTCAAATGTTTTGTTCTTTTACTATTCTAGTGGGGACCAGTATAGTGAAACATGTCCACACACACACACACACACACACACACCCTTATGTAGACTACCACACACAATTATGTACACAAAGACATTCATTAACACAGTTATCTATACCAACACGGACATATAAATATCCTCTTAAAGGAGAATTCCGCTATAATGAAGCCAGTACTGCTAGTCAATTGGCACTTCTGTACATCTGATCAACATTTCTGTTTTTCATTGCATTTTGTCATTCGCAGGGCACGGTTCCTCATTCCTTAGTGACTACAGCGTATTGATTCTCATTCTATCATACATTCTATATTCTACAGCGTATTGATTCTCATTCTATCATGCATTCTATATTCTACAGCGTACTGATTCTCATTCTATCATGCATTCTGTATTCTACAGCGTACTGATTCTCATTCTATCATACATTCTGTATTCTACAGCGTATTGATTCATTCTATCATACATTCTGTATTCTACAGCGTATTGATTCTCATTCTATCATACATTCTATATTCTACAGCGTATTGATTCATTCTATCATACATTCTGTATTCTACAGCGTATTGATTCATTCTATCATACATTCTGTATTCTACAGCGTATTGATTCATTCTATTATACATTCTGTATTCTACAGCGTATTGATTCATTCTATCATACATTCTGTATTCTACAGCGTATTGATTCTCATTCTATCATACATTCTGTATTCTACAGCGTATTGATTCTCATTCTATCATGCATTCTGTATTCTACAGCGTATTGATTCTCATTCTATCATACATTCTGTATTCTACAGCGTATTGATTGTCATTCTATCATACATTCTGTATTCTACAGCGTATTGATTCATTCTATCATCCATTCTGTATTCTACAGCGTATTGATTCTCATTCTATCATACATTCTGTATTCTACAGCGTATTGATTCATTCTATCATCCATTCTGTATTCTACAGCGTATTGATTCTCATTCTATCATACATTCTGTATTCTACAGCGTATTGATTGTCATTCTATCATACATTCTGTATTCTACAGCGTATTGATTCATTCTATCATCCATTCTGTATTCTACAGCGTATTGATTCTCATTCTATCATACATTCTGTATTCTACAGCGTATTGATTCTCATTCTATCATGCATTCTATATTCTACAGCGTATTGATTCTCATTCTATCATACATTCTGTATTCTACAGCGTATTGATTCATTCTATCATACATTCTATATTCTACAGCGTATTGATTCATTCTATCATACATTCTGTATTCTACAGCGTATTGATTCTCATTCTATCATACATTCTATATTCTACAGCGTATTGATTCATTCTATCATACATTCTGTATTCTACAGCGTATTGATTCATTCTATTATACATTCTGTATTCTACAGCGTATTGATTCTCATTCTATCATACATTCTGTATTCTACAGCGTATTGATTCTCATTCTATCATACATTCTGTATTCTACAGCGTATTGATTCTCATTCTATCATACATTCTGTATTCTACAGCGTATTGATTCTCATTCTATAATACATTCTGTATTCTACAGCGTTTTGATTCATTCTATCATACATTCTGTATTCTACAGCGTATTGATTCTCATTCTATCATACATTCTGTATTCTACAGCGTATTGATTCATTCTATCATACATTCTGTATTCTACAGCGTATTGATTCATTCTATTATACATTCTGTATTCTACAGCGTATTGATTCTCATTCTATCATACATTCTGTATTCTACAGCGTATTGATTCATTCTATCATACATTCTGTATTCTACAGCGTATTGATTCTCATTCTATCATACATTCTGTATTCTACAGCGTATTGATTCTCATTCTATCATACATTCTGTATTCTACAGCGTATTGATTCTCATTCTATCATACATTCTGTATTCTACAGCGTATTGATTCATTCTATCATACATTCTGTATTCTACAGCGTATTGATTCTCATTCTATCATACATTCTATATTCTACAGCGTATTGATTCTCATTCTATCATACATTCTGTATTCTACAGCGTATTGATTCTCATTCTATCATACATTCTGTATTCTACAGCGTATTGATTCTCATTCTATCATACATTCTGTATTCTACAGCGTATTGATTCTCATTCTATCATACATTCTGTATTCTACAGCGTATTGATTCTCATTCTATCATACATTCTGTATTCTACAGCGTATTGATTCTCATTCTATCATACATTCTGTATTCTACAGCGTATTGATTCTCATTCTATCATACATTCTGTATTCTACAGCGTATTGATTCATTCTATCATACATTCTATATTCTACAGCGTATTGATTCATTCTATCATACATTCTATATTCTACAGCGTATTGATTCATTCTATCATACATTCTATATTCTACAGCGTATTGATTCATTCTATCATACATTCTGTATTCTACAGCGTATTGATTCTCATTCTATCATACATTCTATATTCTACAGCGTATTGATTCATTCTATCATACATTCTGTATTCTACAGCGTATTGATTCTCATTCTATCATACATTCTATATTCTACAGCGTATTGATTCATTCTATCATACATTCTGTATTCTACAGCGTATTGATTCTCATTCTATCATACATTCTGTATTCTACAGCGTATTGATTCATTCTATCATACATTCTATATTCTACAGCGTATTGATTCTCATTCTATCATACATTCTGTATTCTACAGCGTATTGATTCTCATTCTATCATACATTCTATATTCTACAGCGTATTGATTCTCATTCTATCATACATTCTGTATTCTACAGCGTATTGATTCATTCTATCATACATTCTGTATTCTACAGCGTATTGATTCTCATTCTATCATACATTCTATATTCTACAGCGTATTGATTCTCATTCTATCATACATTCTATATTCTACAGCGTATTGATTCATTCTATCATACATTCTGTATTCTACAGCGTATTGATTCATTCTATCATACATTCTGTATTCTACAGCGTATTGATTCTCATTCTATCATACATTCTGTATTCTACAGCGTATTGATTCATTCTATCATACATTCTGTATTCTACAGCGTATTGATTCATTCTATCATACATTCTGTATTCTACAGCGTATTGATTCATTCTATCATACATTCTGTATTCTACAGCGTATTGATTCTCATTACATTCTGTATTCTACAGCATATTGATTCATTCTATCATACATTCTGTATTCTACAGCGTATTGATTCTCATTCTATCATACATTCTGTATTCTACAGCGTATTGATTCTCATTCTATCATCCATTCTGTATTCTACAGCGTATTGATTCTCATTCTATCATACATTCTGTATTCTACAGCGTATTGATTCATTCTATCATACATTCTGTATTCTACAGCGTATTGATTCTCATTCTATCATACATTCTGTATTCTACAGCGTATTGATTCTCATTCTATCATACATTCTATATTCTACAGCGTATTGATTCTCATTCTATCATACATTCTATATTCTACAGCGTATTGATTCATTCTATCATACATTCTATATTCTACAGCGTATTGATTCTCATTCTATCATACATTCTATATTCTACAGCGTATTGATTCATTCTATCATACATTCTGTATTCTACAGCGTATTGATTCATTCTATCATACATTCTGTATTCTACAGCGTATTGATTCATTCTATCATACATTCTATATTCTACAGCGTATTGATTCTCATTCTATCATACATTCTGTATTCTACAGCGTATTGATTCTCATTCTATCATACATTCTGTATTCTACAGCGTATTGATTCTCATTCTATCATACATTCTGTATTCTACAGCGTATTGATTCTCATTCTATCATACATTCTATATTCTACAGCGTATTGATTCTCATTCTATCATACATTCTATATTCTACAGCGTATTGATTCATTCTATCATACATTCTATATTCTACAGCGTATTGATTCTCATTCTATCATACATTCTATATTCTACAGCGTATTGATTCATTCTATCATACATTCTATATTCTACAGCGTATTGATTCTCATTCTATCATACATTCTGTATTCTACAGCGTATTGATTCATTCTATCATACATTCTATATTCTACAGCGTATTGATTCATTCTATCATACATTCTGTATTCTACAGCGTATTGATTCTCATTCTATCATACATTCTGTATTCTACAGCGTATTGATTCATTCTATCATACATCTGTATTCTACAGCGTATTGATTCATTCTATCATACATTCTGTATTCTACAGCGTATTGATTCTCATTACATTCTGTATTCTACAGCATATTGATTCATTCTATCATACATTCTGTATTCTACAGCGTATTGATTCTCATTCTATCATACATTCTGTATTCTACAGCGTATTGATTCTCATTCTATCATACATTCTGTATTCTACAGCGTATTGATTCATTCTATCATCCATTCTGTATTCTACAGCGTATTGATTCTCATTCTATCATACATTCTGTATTCTACAGCGTATTGATTCATTCTATCATACATTCTGTATTCTACAGCGTATTGATTCTCATTCTATCATACATTCTGTATTCTACAGCATATTGATTCATTCTATCATACATTCTGTATTCTACATCGTATTGATTCATTCTATCATACATTCTGTATTCTACAGCGTATTGATTCTCATTCTATCATACATTCTGTATTCTACAGCGTATTGATTCATTCTATTATACATTCTGTATTCTACAGCGTATTGATTCTCATTCTATCATACATTCTGTATTCTACAGCGTATTGATTCTCATTCTATCATACATTCTGTATTCTACAGCGTATTGATTCATTCTATCATACATTCTGTATTCTACAGCGTATTGATTCATTCTATCATACATTCTGTATTCTACAGCGTATTGATTCATTCTATCATACATTCTGTATTCTACAGCGTATTGATTCATTCTATCATACATTCTGTATTCTACAGCGTATTGATTCATTCTATCATACATTCTGTATTCTACAGCGTATTGATTCATTCTATCATACATTCTGTATTCTACAGCGTATTGATTCATTCTATCATACATTCTGTATTCTACAGCGTATTGATTCATTCTATCATACATTCTGTATTCTACAGCGTATTGATTCTCATTCTATCATACATTCTGTATTCTACAGCGTATTGATTCTCATTCTATCATACATTCTGTATTCTACAGCGTATTGATTCTCATTCTATCATACATTCTGTATTCTACAGCGTATTGATTCTCATTCTATCATACATTCTGTATTCTACAGCGTATTGATTCTCATTCTATCATACATTCTGTATTCTACAGCGTATTGATTCTCATTCTATCATACATTCTGTATTCTACAGCGTATTGATTCATTCTATCATACATTCTGTATTCTACAGCGTATTGATTCATTCTATCATACATTCTGTATTCTACAGCGTATTGATTCATTCTATCATACATTCTGTATTCTACAGCGTATTGATTCATTCTATCATACATTCTATATTCTACAGCGTATTGATTCATTCTATCATACTTTCTGTATTCTACAGCGTATTGATTCTCATTCTATCATACATTCTGTATTCTACAGCGTATTGATTCATTCTATCATACATTCTGTATTCTACAGCGTATTGATTCTCATTCTATCATACATTCTGTATTCTACAGCGTATTGATTCATTCTATCATACATTCTGTATTCTACAGCGTATTGATTCTCATTCTATCATACATTCTGTATTCTACAGCGTATTGATTCATTCTATCATACATTCTGTATTCTACAGCGTATTGATTCATTCTATCATACATTCTGTATTCTACAGCGTATTGATATTCATTCTATCATACATTCTGTATTCTACAGCGTATTGATTCTCATTCTATCATACATTCTGTAATCTACAGCGTATTGATTCATTCTATCATACATTCTGTATTCTACAGCGTATTGATTCATTCTATCATACATTCTGTATTCTACAGCGTATTGATTCATTCTATCATACATTCTGTATTCTACAGCGTATTGATTCTCATTCTATCATACATTCTGTATTCTACAGCGTATTGATTCTCATTACATTCTGTATTCTACAGCATATTGATTCATTCTATCATACATTCTGTATTCTACAGCGTATTGATTCTCATTCTATCATACATTCTGTATTCTACAGCGTATTGATTCTCATTCTATCATACATTCTGTATTCTACAGCGTATTGATTCATTCTATCATACATTCTATATTCTACAGCGTATTGATTCTCATTCTATCATACATTCTGTATTCTACAGCGTATTGATTCATTCTATCATACATTCTGTATTCTACTGCAGATGATCTAAAAACATAACATTATGATAAATGAGGCTACAGCTCAATGTGTTTTTGTTTCTATTTCATGTAATCATTAATCATTTAGAGGACTTTAATTGATTAATTAAGCAATAACGGACATGTTTCAATGATAAATCTTCAGCTAAGGGTGACAAATGAAACCAATAGAAGACGAGGAAAAACACATGTAATATACCAGACATGATTCCCTTCAGTTACAAATGGATAGACTTAATGAAGTATTCAAGTTAAATTAAGTCATTACATAATGTAACGGTAATTCTTAGACTAAGATAATGTATAATAGAATACAACATTATTGTCCATCGAAATGGAAACTCAATATTTTTTACTGCCCCCCCCATATTTAATTTTAATTGAATTTAATCACTGTGTGATAATCCCCATTGTTATGGCCTTCAGCAGATTCTGGCTGCTGCTAGAGCTGATAGTCTTTCTCCATGTATCCGGGAGAGCCCAATCCAAACCCCTTAGTGGGCTTACACTGTCCAAGCCTAATGAGATGTGTCCCAAATGGCACCTTATTCTCTGTATAGTGCACTACTTGACCAGGGCCCGTATGGCAGTGCATTATGGGAATAGGATACAATTTGGAATACAGCCATGGTGGATGATGTATTGCAGCCAGTTGCAATGCACTCCACAGTCCTTCCCCGTTGGCCATAGCTGTCCTTCTGTGTTTGCAGAAGAGGTATAAGCAGTGTAGCTTCCCACATATTTTCAACACCTTGCAATGCACTCCACAGTCCTTCCCCCTTGGCCATAGCTGTCCTTCTGTGTTTGCAGAAGAGGTATAAGCAGTGTAGCTTCCCACATATTTTCAACACCTTGCAATGCACTCCACAGTCCTTCCCCCTTGGCCATAGCTGTCCTTCTGTGTTTGCAGAAGAGGTATAAGCAGTGTAGCTTCCCACATATTTTCAACACCTAACAGATCTGTGGAAATATATCAAAGGGGTATGACCACAGGGAAGTGCAAGGAAGTGGGTCCAAGGAAGTGGGTCCAGGAAGTGGGTCCAGGAAGTGGGTCCAGGAAGTGGGTCAAGGAAGTGGGTCCAGGAAGTGGGTCAAGGAAGTGGGTCCAGGAAGTGGGTCAAGGAAGTGGGTCCAGGAAGTGGGTCAAGGAAGTGGGTCCAGGAAGTGGGTCCAGGAAGTGGGTCAAGGAAGTGGGTCCAGGAAGTGGGTCAAGGAAGTGGGTCAAGGAAGTGGGTCCAGGAAGTGGGTCCAGGAATGGGTCAAGGAAGTGGGTCCAGGAAGTGGGTCCAGGAAGTGGGTCCAGGAAGTGGGTCAAGGAACTTGAAACTGACTACTTCTTCTGCCCCCCCCCCCCTAAAAAAAACATTCAGTGTCCGACTGAAACTCACCATCACTCCTCAGTCATATTCTGTGAGGCGCTGAATTGTCTGGCTCTCCTTACAACCAAGAAAATACAGAGCTGACTTGTCGGCCCATAGTGTAGTGCACTATATAGGGAATAAGGTTGAATTTGGCACAGAGGCTTGGCCTTCATCACGTCTCCTTCTACAGCCACCGTCTTTGTTACGATTCTTAGGCTCCTGGTATGAAGCACCACCAGGGTTGAAGCCATCGTCCTTCACCAGGCCCCAACTCAACCATCACAAACAACAATAAGCCAGTACATTAAACATATCATCCTGTCTTATAAAACACAGCATGGTTCAAACTCTAACTGAAATGTATACTCTCTAATTGTGAAAATACTATTAGATTGGTCCGGTATCTAAACATTCCTTTAGTACAATCGTCCTTCACAAACAACAACAGAGTCGAACGCATATCGTTAGGGACAGTACGTTATTTTATAACGAGGGAAACCTGGAGAAAATCAGACCTCTTCCCTTAAGTTAAACATTTATATATAACAAGTGACCCTCCCCTATACCCAAAATAATAATTAAAACCTAAAGTGAATAGCAGAGAATATGTCTACCGTCTACCCTTACTCTTACTACAGTAGAACAGACCAGTGCCTTAGATATACAGTTTTAGAAACTGTCCCTAGTTTTGTTAGCATTACATGACAAAGTAGTCAGAAGGTTGTGGATTCGCAGACCGCCGTGGACCAGGGGAGGGGTGAAAAGATATTATTTATAATAAAAGCACTGCATGTGAATCTATCATCTTATAGCCTTTTTATAAACACATTTCATGCAATTCTACATTATTTTAACATGACTGGAGACAAGTAGAATCGTTTAAATACCACAACAGAGCATGACAATGATCATGCTGCAACAACAGAGCATGACAATGATCATGCTGCAACAACAGAGCATGGCAATGATCATGCTGCAACAACAGAGCATGACAATGATCATGCTGCAACAACAGAGCATGACAATGATCTTCCTGCAACAACAGAGCATGACAATGATCATGCTGCAACAACAGAGCATGGCAATGATCATGCTGCAACAACAGAGAATGACAATGATCATGCTGCAACAACAGAGCATGACAATGATCATGATGCAACAACAGAGCATGACAATGATCATGCTGCAACAACAGAGCATGACGTGATCATGCTGCAACAACAGAGCATGACAATGATCATGCTGCAACAACAGAGCATGATGTGATCATGCTGCAACAACAGAGCATGACAATGATCATGCTGCAACAACCGAGCATGACAATGATCATGCTGCAACAACCGAGCATGACAATGATCATGCTGCAACAACACAGAGGGTTTGATTTCTATACATTATTATTAGGACAATATTTTTAAAAAGAGGACCGTCTTTAAGTTTAGAACAGGGTTAAAGTTGTCTATCAACTGTCTATCAACTGTTAAAAAATGTAGCGCAACAGAACCAGCTACATCTGAAGTATCTGATCGTCAATTAATTAGATAAAAATACCTTCGTTGTTTAACACAGCAGCTGCATATAAATCAGCAAGGCCTATATGCACTGGTAACTTTTTTTTGTGTTAATTCGGGGAAATTATCATTTTCTAATTTATTCCATTTTATTGCATGATATTGTTGTTACAAAATTGATTTGTGTTGACTAGGCTAAATCAACAAACTAGGCATGCATATCTCGCATAATCCTCAAAACAAAGACTGGCCAAACTCGTGTTTCTAAAAGTAAATTAAAAAAGCACCGTAGAATGACTGTATAGTCTAATAAGGCCTTTTAACTTAACACACCAAGCCCTTCACTGACACCAGGATATTTAAGGAATACATGGTGACGGAATTGGCCGACAAAATCTATGGATAGAAGGCTATAATTTTGTCTGTCAAACAGTTAGGCCAACTATCTCTTATTGCTTGAATAGACTCCCAACACAAAACCCTCTTGTTGTTAGTAGCCTAAAGTCAAATTAAAATGATGGCTTGGGGGTAGATGGCTTGGGGGTCTAATGGCTTGGGGGTAGAAGCTGTTGAGGAGACTTTTGGTCCTAGGCTTGGAGCTCCGGAACTGCTTGCCGTGCGTTAGCAGAGAAAACAGTCGATGACTGGAGTCTCTGACAAGTAATATAAGCTATGTAAATTACTCAAATATGGCTTATTGTGAGGTCAATAACGCTGACAAATATCTTCATTATGGGCAATAAAAAATATTGTTCTTATTAAAATCAATTATAGCAGTACCAAGCTTACCTCCGGTCCTCCTTCTCATCTTTGCTCTCTCCCTCTCAAACTGAACAGGACATCAGTAGGCATAGTATGGTGCACAGATGGGACAAATACATTTTCCCCCCGGAAGAAGCCTTTGACTAGTCTCCTGAAGTTCCACCATACACAACACAGCCATTGGTTACACAACACAGCCATTGGTTAGGCAGCACAGCCATTGGTTACACAACACAGCCATTGGTTAGGCAGCACAGCCATTGGTTACACAACACAGCCATTGGTTAGGCAGCACAGCCATTGGTTACACAACACAGCCATTGGTTAGGCAGCACAGCCATTGGTTACACAACACAGCCATTGGTTAGGCAGCACAGCCATTGGTTACACAACACAGCCATTGGTTAGGCAGCACAGCCATTGTTACACAACACAGCCATTGGTTAGGCAGCACAGCCATTGGTTACACAACACAGCCATTGGTTACGCAGCACAGCCATTGGTTACACAACACAGCCATTGGTTAGGCAGCACAGCCATTGGTTACACAACACAGCCATTGGTTAGGCAGCACAGCCATTGGTTACACAACACAGCCATTGGTTAGGCAGCACAAATGGGTTTTCATCAGCAAGAGTAGGGCAGACCAGGGCTCATGATTTGGGATGTGTAAGTGTGTAATGCAGTGTAGCCTAGTTTTATATACACCAATCACAGTAGTGCAAAAAACTTGGGAAGGAAGTACATTTTCTTAGAAAATATAATTTTGCCCTGTGCTTTTCCAAGCATGCTCTAGGTATAGCCGATCAATTGAGACCACACTAGGACCACTTGATCTATCCCGCCCAGCAGGCATGAGGGGCAGCATCAGAAGCACATACTATAACAAGCAACTCATTCTCAAACACTGAGCAATATGACATTTAATCGATTACAAATTACATGACCCTCACATGGACAAAAATAAATAAATAAAATACTAAATACTCAAATTAATACTAAATACTAATACTTAATAGTACATACTAATACTTAATACTAATACTAATATTAATAATAATACTATACCCTCCCCCTGACTGAAATTGAAAAAGTAAGTATCTCCCATTTCCTCCTGGGTAACAATTGTATAAATTTCAACCGCTCCCTTATCCACGACAAACAACACAGCATCATTCAAACTCTAACTGAAATGAATACTTGTTGTATTCGGCGCATAAATAAAGTTGGATTTGAACTGAAATGTACTCTAATTGTAAAAATATGGTATTAGATTGATAGAGAATGGAAACAATCCTTGTTTTATTGGGTCTCGACCCCGCCCTGTGCAACTGGGTCCTGGACTTCCTGACGGGCCACCCCCCAGGTGGTGAGGGTTGGCAACAACATCTCCACCCCACTGATCCTCAACACTGGGGCCCCACAAGGGTGCGTTCTCAGCCCTCTCCTGTACTCCCTGTTCACCCACGACTGCGTGGCCATGCACGCCTCCAACTCAATCATCAAGTTTGCAGACGACACTACAGTGGTAGGCTTGATTACCAACAATGACGAGATGGCCTACAGGGAGGAGGTGAGGGCCCTTGGAGTGTGGTATCAGGAAAATAACCTCACACTCAACGTCAACCAAACATGATGATTGTGGACTTCAGGAAACAGCAGAGGGAGCACCCCCCTATCCACATCGACGGGACAGTAGTAGAGAGGGTAGAAAGTTTTAAGTTCCTCGGCGTACACATCATGGACAAACTGAAATGGTCCAACCACACAGACAGCGTGGTGAAGAAGGCGCAGCAGAGCCTCTTCAACCTCAGGAGGCTGAAGAAATTCGGCTTGTCACCAAAAACACTCACAAACTTTTACAGATGCACAATCGAGAGCATCCTGTCGGGCTGTATCACCGCCTGGTACGGCAACTGCTCCGCCCATAACCGTAAGGCTCTCCAGAGGGTAGAGAGGTCTGCACAACGCATCACCGGGGGCAAACTACCTGCCCTCTAGGGCACCTACACCACCTGATGTCACAGGAAGGCCAAAAAGATCATCAAGGACAACAACCACCCGAGCCACTGCCTGTTTACCCCGCTATCATCCAGAAGGTGAGGTCAGTACAGGTGCATCAAAGCAGGGACAGAGAGATTGAAAAACAGCTTCTATCTCAAGGCCATCAGACTGTTAAACAGCCATCACTAACATTGAGTGGCTGCTGCCAACATACTGACTCAACTCCAGCCACTTTAATAATGGAAAAATGTATGTAATAAATGTATCACTAATCACTTTAAACAATGCCACTTAATATAATGTTTACATTACTCATCTCAAATGTATATACTGTACTCTATACAATCCACTGCATCTTGCCTATGCCGTTCTGTACCATCACTCATTCATATATGTGTTTATGTACATATTCTTATTCATTCCTTTAAACTGATGTGTATAAGGTAATTGTTGTGAAATTGTTAGGTTAGATTACTCGATGGATATTACTGCGCTGTCAGAACTAGAAGCACAAGCATTTCGCTACACTCCCATTAACATCTGCTAACCATGTGTATGTGACAAATAAAATTTGATTTGATTAGTTTAGTGGTTCATTATTGTGACTAATCCCATGTCTACCGATTGTGCTTAATGTCCATGATCTCTCCCTCTGTCATAAATAATGAAGGAAAAGTCAATAGGAGTCATTCAGATTTATAGAGGAGAGAGCAAAGAATAGTATATTCAATTCAATGCATCATGTTAATAATTATGAGTGAACAGTACGATCATCAATATTCAATTCAATGCATCATGTTAATAATTATGAGTTTACAGTACGATCATCAATATTCAATTCAATGCATCACATTAATAATTATGAGTTTACAGTACGATCATCAATATTCAATTCAATAGATCACATTATTAATTATGAGTTTACAGTACGATCATCAATATTCAATTCAATGCATCACATTAATAATTATGAGTGAACAGTACGATCATCAATATTCAATTCAATGCATCACATTAATAATTATGAGTGAACAGTACGATCATCAATATTCAACTCAATGCATCACGTTATTAATTATGAGTGTACAGTACGATCATGAATATTCATCATCCAGCCCCCCTATAGGTTTCTTTGTTATGATATTAATGAGGTAATTCAAAGTGAATACCTACGGTACATAACACATACCAACCAAAATTATTTTAAATACGAGAGACATAGAAGATATTAATTATATTTATTTCACTCTAGTCAGAGTACATGCAGTGATGTGCCGTGGGTCTCATCTGTATGGATATTCATACACACACAAATGCGCACACACACATATACACACACACACACACACACACACCCTTCTCC
The DNA here is from genome assembly GCF_034236695.1 of Oncorhynchus nerka. Lineage (NCBI taxonomy): Eukaryota > Metazoa > Chordata > Actinopteri > Salmoniformes > Salmonidae > Oncorhynchus > Oncorhynchus nerka. The sequence goes on along the minus strand of NC_088412.1, from coordinate 10,482,821 downwards.
AAAGACCCTGCTCCTGAGTCACTGCTAACATCTGCTGTTTTCCACAGAGGCAGTGGGGTCTCACACACACTACACCCCAGGCAGGCACACACGTGACACACACACACACACACACACCTGTCCTCCTGTCCTCCCCTCACTCCACACAAAACCTCCCACTCTACTGTAATCACACAGCATAAACCCTCTCCCACACTCTCCTTCTCTTTCTCCTCCTCCTCCTTCACATAGGAACCATCTCCTTACAACAAACCCTGAATATGCAGATTGGCTCATTCAGCTGCAGTTGCTCCTCCGCTCTCCACCATAAATGCAGCTGCAGCACATTCAGAGGACTGATCAGAGGAAAAATGCTTACGCAATTTTTTTTTTATGTACTGGGACGGGGGACGGGGGTGCTTGGGAACCTCTGTTCACAGTAGCCTCTACTGCAGCCACAAAGGGGATTTTAGGTGTGTATGTGTGCATATAAACACAAGGAGAGGAGGAAAGCAGATGTGTGTGTATATATATATATATATTAGGTTGAGTGATCATGCACCTTTAAAGAGTGATTATTTTGATTAGTGCTTTTATCTGGTTTTAAAAGTGCATCCGGTACATTAAATAATCTGAGATTAAAACTGCCTCTGGTACATCAGATAATCTGAGATTAAAACTGCCTCTGGTACATAAAATAATCTGAGATTAAAACTGCATCTAGTACATCAGATAATCTGGTTTTAAAACTGCCTCTGGTACATCAGATAATCTGGTTTTAAAAGTGCCTCTGGTACATCAGATAATCTGAGATTAAAACTGCCTCTGGTACATCAGATAATCTGGTTTTAAAAGTGCCTCTGGTACATCATATAATCTGAGATTAAAACTGCCTCTGGTACATCAGATAATCTGGTTTTGAAGATGGTATATCATATACCAGTAGGGCCCTCATAGTTTGTCTGTGTTCGCAATGGCAGTTCTGGCCTAAAGAAGTGCATTATATTCATAGCCACGGAAAGTAGGGTTTTTGATGGTGATGCAACGCCCCCTGAAAAATCTGAATTTAAAAAAAGAAATGTTAATAAAAATACACGTTATTTTTTTGCTATACATTTTTTCTCTCTCTGTGATGTCATTCTAATGGAATCTAGAAATAACAAAACTCTGTCATCAAACATCCACATCAAATTAAATATTTTTCTTGATCAAATAACATGGGAAAACAACCAATTTTTTTGTGCAGTATTAATTTACCATCCTTTCAAACCACTTAATTTAAATGTACATTAGTGTATTGTACATAGGCTGGTCATCTTGGTTTCTACCTGTAGACTTTTCATCACCATGACGATAAAACAATGTACAATACAGTAATTGAGTACATGGAGACATCAAGTGGTTTGTGACGATGTGGCTCAGTTGGTAGAGCATGGTGTGTGCAACACCAGGGTTGTGGGTTCGATTCCCGTGGGGGACCAGTACAAAAATGTACACACTCACTACTGCTCTGGTTAAGAGTGTTTACTAAAATGAATGGAAAATTAATGAAGAGACCATTTCAGTTTTCACATAGAATTAAGTTGCATTTGCAAAAAGTATCGTAAACACTCTAATACATTTAGTTACAAAAAGTAGAGTGCACTGGTCCTTTAATAGTTCTGTATTACTGGACCACTATAGACAACACCCACCACCCCCCAAACTACTTCCCTATGATTAGCTATAGAGAAATGGGGGTTCCCTCCTGGTCAAAAGTAGTGCACTAGGGAATAGGGTTCCATGTATCTGGTCAAAAGTAGTGCACTAGGGAATAGGGTGCCAAGTCCTGGTCGAAATTAAAGCACTAGAGAATAGGGTGCCAATTCCTAGTCGAAATTAAAGCACTAGGGAATAGGGTGCCATGCATCTGGTCAAATGTAGTGCACTAGGGAATAGGGTGCCAAGTCCTGGTCAAAAGTAGTGCACTAGGGAATAGGGTGCCATGTATCTGGTCAAAAGTAGTTCACTAGGGAATAGGGTGCCAAGTCCTGGTCAAAAGTAGTGCACTAGGGAATAGGGTGCCAAGTCCTGGTCAAAAGTAGTACACTAGGGAATAGGGTGCCATGTATCTGGTCAAAAGTAGTGCACTAGGGAATAGGGTGCCATGTATCTGGTCAAAAGTAGTGCACTAGGGAATAGGGTGCCATGTATCTGGTCAAAAGTAGTGCACTAGGGAATAGGGTGCCAAGTCCTGGTCGAAAGTAGTGCACTAGGGAATAGGGTGCCAAGTCCTGGTCAAAAGTAGTGCACTAGGGAATAGGGTGCCATGTATCTGGTCAAAAGTAGTGCACTAGGGAATAGGGTGCCAAGTCCTGGTCGAAATTAAAGCATTAGGGAATAGGGTGCCTTGTATCTGCTCGAAATTAAAGCACTAGGGAATAGGGTGTCAAGTCCTGGTCAAAAGTAGTGCACTAGGGAATAGGGTGCCAAGTCCTGGTCAAAAGTAGTGCACTTGGGAATAGGGTGCCAAGACCTGGTCGAAATTAAAGCACTAGGGAATAGGGTGCCTTGTATCTGGTCAAAAGTAGTGCACTAGGGAATAGGGTGCCATGTATCTGGTCAAATGTAGTGCACTATGGAATAGGGTGCCAAGTCCTGGTCAAAAGTAGTACACTAGGGAATAGGGTGCCATGTATCTGGTCAAAAGTAGTGCACTAGGGAATAGGGTGCCAAGTCCTGGTCGAAATTAAAGCATTAGGGAATAGGGTGCCTTGTATCTGCTCGAAATTAAAGCACTAGGGAATAGGGTGTCAAGTCCTGGTCAAAAGTAGTGCACTAGGGAATAGGGTGCCAAGTCCTGGTCAAAAGTAGTGCACTTGGGAATAGGGTGCCAAGACCTGGTCGAAATTAAAGCACTAGGGAATAGGGTGCCTTGTATCTGGTCAAAAGTAGTGCACTAGGGAATAGGGTGCCATGTATCTGGTCAAATGTAGTGCACTAGGGAATAGGGTGCCAAGTCCTGGTCAAAAGTAGTACACTAGGGAATAGGGTGCCATGTATCTGGTCAAAAGTAGTGCACTAGGGAATAGGGTGCCAAGTCCTGGTCAAAAGTAGTGCACTATATAGAGCCTGGGATATACTCTAACCTCTCTGCAGAAAACATTCCTTCCTTAAAATATTCTCTGAACTAGCTGATTGGGGCAAGAAAAATACTGCATAACCCCCCCCCCCCCCCACCCTCCACCTTCCCACATCTTCTTAGTTCTCACATATATAACCAAGGTCCTTAGATGGAAATTCTCATTGTTGTAGAACTCCTCCAGGATATCACTGCAAGAAATGGACCATACGTCCCAAATGGAACCCTGTTCCCTACCTATACAGTACACTATTTTAGACCAGGGCCCATAAGAAATAGGGGGGGGGGGCATTGTGGACGCAAGGGAGGTTCTGTGGGGGTTTAAAACTCCTCTGAACAGCAGGAAAGATGACTCATATGTCTCTATTGTCTCAGTGAAGAAGTCTAATGTACACAAAGAAAGCCTAAGGGGTGTGTGTGTGTGTGTGTGTGTGTGTGTGTGTGTGTGTGTGTGTGTGTGTGTGTGTGTGTGTGTGTGTGCGTGTGTGCGTGTGTGTGTGTGCGTATATGTGTGTGTGTGTGTGTGTGCGCCAGCAGTACATTTATTCATTAAAAGGAAGCTCAGTTCTTATCCCAACTAAAGGAATTCATTATACTGTACATTCACTGCTGCATAATACTGTAAGATAGAAATATGAGATGGATAAGTCCCTGGCTAGTTATGTCAACTTACAATGACATTGTCTGCAGTCTGAAATTCGTACCCTATTCCCTACATAGTGCCTTATTCTGGTCAAAAGTAGTGCACTATATAGGGAATAGGGTCCCATTTGGGATGCACAATGACATTGTCTGCAGTCTGAAATTCGTACCCTATTCCCTACATAGTGCCTTATTCTGGTCAAAAGTAGTGCACTATATAGGGAATAGGGTCCCATTTGGGATGCACATATTATGTCCCTGATATTGTGGTTGTCCTTAGTACAGCAGGGGTGGAGGATTTAACTGGGCAAGTCAGTTAAGAACAAATTCTTATTTACAATGACGGCCTACAAAGAGGCTAAGCAACCTCTCTTCTCGTCTTCCCCAGTGTCTGTTCTTTTCCAGGTATGGTTTTATGGTCCTTCTCCCTCTATCTCTGTTGTGCTTTCTGCAGCCTTTGCACAAACATCAGATTCAAGCTTTCTGTGAACAAGTGGTCATCTTGCCAACACAATGACAGTGAGAGTGGGCCCACAGCCACGGCTCCACCCCCTGGTCATGACGTCAAAGGGATGGGCCATCAAACATGAAAACACAAATCCTCCCTATTATGGAGTAATAACTACAATATCCTGCAAGGAGCACTATAATTGTATTAATGGTCCTGAATTAATACATATTTATGCCCCGACAAATTATACATTCACTTCCAAACATAACTGAAAGACTCAAAATGATACTGCAAGAGGACAGATGTTGAAAATCTGAATACATTAGACACTGTGGTACAACGAGACAGATTCCTATTTGTTTATTCAATGCATCTATCTGTCCCTATCCAAATAATCCAGAAATGAACCAAATGCTATGAAGCATGGATGTTGTTTATGAGTATAAACCCGTTTATGAGTATAAACAACACTATGAAACCAAGAGACCCCAGTACAGGAGTAAACAGGCCTGAGGGTTGCACTTCATACCAGTCCGCGTAGCTGAAAGACTGCAAAAGCAAACCAACACGACTGTATGCGTTGCCCTGGTGATTACAGTAAACAAACATCGGAAATCTACATCCGGAAGAAAACAACGCGACGGCTGACTGCAAAAGTTGAAACTATTTTAACACTGGTCGGCAAGCGCAGTCTGTCCACAGCCAGACTCAACGGTATTTACCATCGTGCTCTCGTTGAAAACAATGACATCCGGTTTTTGCCGTCTACCTTCTACCTCGTACCATCTAAACGCAGCATAAGAAGGTTAAACTCAGATCATGTCTTTTTGGGTTGTTGAGTCAGTTAGACCATGCCTATTTAAAGGCAAGTTAGCTGGCTAAGTCATTGCTCTTTCTTGGCTGTATACCCCTCTGACTGGGGATTTAGTGCTATAAAAACTAATGGTTAGACATGCCACAATGCATTTTTATTTTTATTTAACTAGGCAAGTCAGTAAAGAACAAATTCTTATTTACAATGACGGCCTAGGAACAGTGGGTTAACTGCCTTGTTCAGGGGAAGAATGACAGATTTTTACCTTGTCAGCTCGGCGATTCAATCTAGCAACTTTTCGGTTACTGACCCCCATTTATAGTGATTGTTCTTCAATCAAAACCTAATGCAAGATCAAATTCGATTTTGCCTTAGTATAAAACGCACAATGAATCCATCCCAGATCTCCGCATCAGCAGTTTGGTCCTCCAGCTCTGTGTGAAGGAGCTTTTAGTAGTGGGATGATGTCATTAAACTAATGGTGATAACGTTACAGGTCACAACCAATCAAATATGCCCCCCTGCACCTTAGTAGCAGAGGCCATCTCTGAGGTTGTAGTGTGTTGATGTAGTACAAGGCATCAAATTATTATTTTTTACTCAGTGTTTTGATCTGTTCCTATCCGAATAAACCAGAAATTAATAAAACATTATTGAAGCAGTGGATTTGTTTTTCCCCACACTATGTGAGTGAGCTTGTAGTGGGATGCTGCTGGAAAGAGATCCACTCCACAGCTCCGGTTCTTCCTGAGTCCTGCAGCCCCTCATCACTCACTGATAGGTAGATCTTTCCTCTCCTCCTCTCCTCTCTCCTCTCCACAGCTGCAGCCCCTCATCACTCACTGATAGGTAGATCTTTCCTCTCCTCTCTCCTCTCCTCTCGCCTCTCCACAACTGTAGCCCCTCTTCACTCACTGATAGGTAGATCTTTCCTCTCCTCTCTCCTCTCCTCTCTCCTCTCCACAGCTGCAGCCCCTCATCACTCACTGATAGGTAGATATTTCCTCTCCTCTCTCCTCTCCACAGCTGTAGCCCCTCATCACTCACTGATAGGTAGATCTTTCCTCTCCTCTCTCCTCTCCACAACTGTAGCCCCTCTTCACTCACTGATAGGTAGATCTTTCCTCTCCTCTCTCCTCTCCTCTCTCCTCTCCTCTCCACAGCTGTAGCCCCTCATCACTCACTGATAGGTAGATCTTTCCTCTCCTCTCTCCTCTCCACAACTGCAGCCCCTCATCACTCACTGATAGGTAGATCTTTCCTCTCCTCTCTCCTCTCCACAACTGCAGCCCCTCATCACTCACTGATATGTAGATATTTCCTCTCCTCTCTCCTCTCCACAACTGCAGCCCCTCATCACTCACTGATATGTAGATCTTTCCTCTTCTCTCTCCTCTCCACAGCTGCAGCCCCTCATCACTCACTGATAGGTAGATATTTCCTCTTCTCTCTCCTCTCCTCTCCACAGCTGCAGCCCCTCATCACTCACTGATAGGTAGATCTTTCCTCTCCTCTCTCCTCTCCTCTCTCCTCTCCACAGCTGCAGCCCCTCATCACTCACTGATAGGTAGATATTTCCTCTCCTCTCTCCTCTCCACAGCTGTAGCCCCTCATCACTCACTGATAGGTAGATCTTTCATCTCCTCTCTCCTCTCCTCTCTCCTCTCCACAACTGTAGCCCCTCTTCACTCACTGATAGGTAGATCTTTCCTCTCCTCTCTCCTCTCCTCTCTCCTCTCCTCTCCTCTCCACAGCTGTAGCCCCTCATCACTCACTGATAGGTAGATCTTTCCTCTCCTCTCTCCTCTCCACAACTGCAGCCCTTCATCACTCACTGATAGGTAGATCTTTCCTCTCCTCTCTCCTCTCCACAACTGCAGCCCCTCATCACTCACTGATATGTAGATCTTTCCTCTTCTCTCTCCTCTCCTCTCCACAGCTGCAGCCCCTCATCACTCACTGATAGGTAGATCTTTCCTCTCATCTCTCCTCTCCACAACTGCAGCCCCTCATCACTCACTGATATGTAGATCTTTCCTCTTCTCTCTCCTCTCCACAGTTGCAGCCCCTCATCACTCACTGATAGGTAGATCTTTTCTCTTCTCCCTCCTCTCCTCTCCACAGCTGCAGCCCCTCATCACTCACTGATAGGTAGATCTTTCCTCTTCTCTCTCCTCTCCTCTCATCTCCACAGCTGCAGCCCCTCATCACTCACTGATAGGTAGATCTTTCCTCTCCTCTCTCCTCTCCTCTCCACAGCTGTAGCCCCTCATCACTCACTGATAGGTAGATCTTTCCTCTCCTCTCTCCTCTCCACAGCTGTAGCCCCTCATCACTCACTGATAGGTAGATCTTTCCTCTTCTCCTCTCCTCTCCACAGCTGTAGCCCCTCATCACTCACTGATAGGTAGATATTTCCTCTCCTCTCTCCTCTCCACAGCTGTAGCCCCTCATCACTCACTGATAGGTAGATCTTTCCTCTTCTCCTCTCCACAGCTGCAGCCCCTCATCACTCACTGATAGGTAGATCTTTCCTCTTCAACTCTCCTCTCTCCTCTCCACAGCTGCAGCCCCTCATCACTCACTGATAGGTAGATCTCTCCTCTCCTCTCCTCTCCTCTCCTCTCCTCTCCTCTCCACAGCTGTAGCCCCTCATCACTCACTGATAGGTAGATCTTTCCTCTCCTCTCCACAGCTGCAGCCCCTCATCACTCACTGTAAGGCGGACTGTTACTTCCATAAGCTGCATTTGGGTTTGAGCTAGTCAGCAAGTTTCCCTTTCCCTCTCTCTTGTGCAATGTACACACACACACACTGTACTTTTATTTTTTATTTCACCTTTATTTAACCAGGTAGGCAAGTTGAGAACAAGTTCTCATTTACAATTGCGACCTGGCCAAGGTAAAGCAAAGCAGTTCGACACATACAACAACACAGAGTTACACATGGAGTAAAACAAACATACAGTCAATAATACAGTAGAAAAAAGTCTATATACGATGTGAGCAAATGAGGTGAGATAAGGGAGGTAAAGGCAAAAAAAGGCCATGGTGGCGAAGTAAATACAATATACAAAGTAAATACAATATACAAAGTAAATACAATATAGCAAGTAAAACACTGGAATGGTAGATTTGCAGTGGAATAATGTGCAAAGTAGAAATAAAAAGAATGGGGTGCAAAGGAGCAAAATAAATAAATAAATACAGTAGGGGAAGAGGTAGTTGTTTGGGCTAAATTATAGATGGGCTATGTACATGTGCAGTAATCTGTGAGCTGTTCTGACAGCTGGTGCTTAAAGCTAGTGAGGGAGATAAGTGTTTCCAGTTTCAGAGATTTTTGTAGTTCGTTCCAGTCATTGGCAGCAGAGAACTGAAAGGAGAGGCGGCCAAAGGAAGAATTGGTTTTGGGGGTGACCAGAGAGATATACCTGCTGGAGCGCGTGCTACAGGTGGGTGCTGCTATGGTGACCAGTGAGCTGAGATAAGGTGGGACTTGTAGGTGACCTGGAGCCAGTGGGTTTGGCGACGAGTATGAAGCGAGGGCCAGCCAGCGAGAGAGTACAGGTCGCAGTGGTGGGTAGTATATGAGGCTTTGGTGACAAAACGGATGGCACTATGATAGACTGCATCCAATTTATTGAGTAGGTTATTGGAGGCTATTTTGTAAATGACATCGCCGAAGTCGAGGATCGGTAGGATGGTCCGTTTTACGAGGGTATGTTTGGCAGCATGAGTGAAGGATGCTTTGTTGCGAAATAGGAATCTGGATAAGAGCGTCTGCTCTGAGGGTAGGCAACAACATCTCCTCCCCGCTGATCCTCAACACGGGGGCCCCACAAGGGTGCGTTCTGAGCCCTCTCCTGTACTCCCTGTTCACCCACGACTGCGTGGCCATGCACGCCTCCAACTCAATCATCAAGTTTGCGGACGACACAACAGTGGTAGGCTTGATTACCAACAACGACGAGACGGCCTACAGGGAGGAGGTGAGGGCCCTCGGAGTGTGGTGTCAGGAAAATAACCTCACACTCAACGTCAACAAAACTAAGGAGATGATTGTGGACTTCAGGAAACAGCAGAGGGAACACCCCCCTATCCACATCGATGGATCAGTAGTGGAGAGGGTAGCAAGTTTTAAGTTCCTCGGCATACACATCACAGACAAACTGAATTGGTCCACTCACACTGACAGCGTCGTGAAGAAGGCGCAGCAGCGCCTCTTCAACCTCAGGAGGCTGAAGAAATTCGGCTTGTCACCAAAAGCACTCACAAACTTCTACAGATGCACAATCGAGAGCATCCTGGCGGGCTGTATCACCGCCTGGTACGGCAACTGCTCCGCCCTCAACCGTAAGGCTCTCCAGAGGGTAGTGAGGTCTGCACAACGCATCACCGGGGGCAAACTACCTGCCCTCCAGGACACCTACACCACCCGATGTTACAGGAAGGCCATAAAGATCATCAAGGACATCAACCACCCAAACCACTGCCTGTTCACCCCGCTATCATCCAGAAGGCGAGGTCAGTACAGGTGCATCAAAGCTGGGACCGAGAGACTGAAAAACAGCTTCTATCTCAAGGCCATCAGACTGTTAAACAGCAATCACTAACATTGAGTGGCTGCTGCCAACACACTGTCATTGACACTGACCCAACTCCAGCCACTTTAAAAATGGGAATTGATGGGAAATGATGTAAATATATCACTAGCCACTTTAAACAATGCTACCTTATATAATGTTACTTACCCTACACTATTCATCTCATATGCATATGTATATACTGTACTCTAGATCATCGACTGCATTCTTATGTCACTAGCCACTTTAACTATGCCACTTTGTTTACTTTGTCTACATACTCATCTCATATGTATATACTATACTCGATACCATCTACTGTATGCTGCTCTGTACCATCACTCATTCATATATCCTTATGTACATATTCCTTATCCCCTTACACTGTGTATAAGACAGTAGTTTTGGAATTGTTAGTTAGATTACTTGTTGGTTATCACTGCATTGTCGGAACTAGAAGCACAAGCATTTCGCTACACTCGCATTAACATCTGCTAACCATGTGTATGTGACAAATAAAATTTGATTTGATTTGATTTGATTTGCTAAATGACTTAAATGTAAATGTAAATGTAGATTTAACTTTGGATTGGATATGTTTGATGTGAGTCTGGAAGGAGAGTTTACAGTCTAACCAGACACCTAGGTATTTGTAGTTGTCCACATATTCTAAGTCCGAACCGTCCAGAGTAGTGATGCTGGATGGGCGGGCAGGTGCAGGCAGCGACCAGTTGAAGAGCATGCATTTAGTTTTACTTGTATTTAAGAGCAGTTGGAGGATATACAGTGTGAGAGGCCATCAGCTGTGTTCTTAGTCTCTAGAGAGAGAGACACAGTGATGTGACAGTGACCTCTCTGGCTCTTCGAACCTGAAACTGAGGTGTGTGTGTTTGTGCGAGCGTGCACATATCCTGTGTGTGTGTGTGTGTGTGTGTGTGTGTGTGTGTGTGTGTGTATGTGAGAGAGAGAAATTGACAGTGTCATGCCCTGACCTTAGAGATCCTTTTTATTCTCTATTTTGGTTAGGTCAGGGTGTGACTCGGGTGGGTACTCTAGTTTTTTCCATTTCTATGTGGGCCTGGTATGGTTCCCAATCAGAGGCAGCTGTCTATCGTTGTCTCTGATTGGGGATCATATTTAGGCAGCCTTTTCCCACCTGTTGTTTGTGGGATCTTGTTTTTGTGTAGCTGCCTGTGAGCAGCCCAGAACGTCGCGTTTCGTTTTCGTCTGTATTGTTTTTGGTGAGTTTCATATTTATTAAACATGTGGAACTCTAAGTACGCTGCTCCTCGGTCCATTCATTCAGACGAACGTGACAGACAGCTCATGAAGACATAACGAGTTTGTGGTAAGTCACTCTGTCTCTCCTCTCTGTGAGGACAGACAGGCGGACGGACAGCAGCAGGACTGTAAAGCCTTTAGAGTTTTATTGTGTATTATAAACTGTGTGGTTTGAGACCTGAATTATGATTGGCTGACAGCCGTGATATATCAGACCGTATACCACAGGTACGACAAAACATTAATTTTTAATGCTCTAATTACGTTGGTAACCAGTTTAATAATAGCAATAAGGCACCTCGAGGGTTTGTGATATATGGCTAATATAGGGCTGTGTCCAGGCACTCCGCGTTGCGTCATGCTTAAACAGCCCTTAGCCGTGGTATATTGGCCATATACCACACCCCCTCGGGCCTTACTGTTTAATTATCCTTCATAGTTGTTATGTCACCACTGTCTCCTGCCAGAGCACTTCCATGTACTTTTAATGATCAAATAAATCAAACCAAATTCAGAGATGGATACTACAACTGAACACTAGCTGGCTACTCAGACCAACCAGCCTTCATCTTCTCAGCCTGGCTCTGAACCAAGTATAGCCATGAACCTGAACCTGGCTGAGGTTCCAATGTCTCAGTGAGGCAGAGTGACCGGTTCCAATGTCTCAGTGAGGCAGAGTGACTGTGGTTCCAATGTCTCAGTGAGGCAGAGTGACTGTGGTTCCAATGTCTCAGTGAGGCAGAGTGACTGTGGTTCCAATGTATCAGTGAGGCAGAGTGACTGTGGTTCCAATGTCTCAGTGAGGCAGAGTGACTGTGATTCCAACGTCTCAGTGAGGCAGAGTGACTGTGGTTCCAGTGTCTCAGTGAGGCAGAGTGACTGTGGTTCCAGTGTCTCAGTGAGGCAGAGTGACTGTGGTTCCAATGTCTCAGTGAGGCAGAGTGACTGTGGTTCCAATGTCTCAGTGAGCCAGAGTGACTGGGGTTCCAATGTCTCAGTGAGGCAGAGTGACTGTGGTTCCAATGTCTCAGTGAGGCAGAGTGACTGGGGTTCCAATGTCTCAGTGAGGCAGAGTGACTGTGATTCCAATGTCTCAGTGAGGCAGAGTGACTGTGATTCCAATGTCTCGGTGAGGCAGAGGGACTGTGGTTCCAGTGTCTCAGTGAGGCAGAGTCACTGGTTCCAATGTCTCAGTGAGGCAGAGTGACCGTGATTCCAATGTCTCAGTGAGGCAGAGTGACCGTGATTCCAATGTCTCAGTGAGGCAGAGTGACCGTGATTCCAATGTCTCAGTGAGGCAGAGTGACCGTGATTCCAATGTCTCAGTGAGGCAGAGTGACCGTGATTCCAATGTCTCAGTGAGGCAGAGTGACCGTGATTCCAATGTCTCAGTGAGGCAGAGTGACCGTGATTCCAATGTCTCAGTGAGGCAGAGGGACTGTGGTTCCAGTGTCTCAGTGAGGCAGAGTCACTGGTTCCAATGTCTCAGTGAGGCAGAGTGACCGTGATTCCAATGTCTCAGTGAGGCAGAGTGACCGTGATTCCAATGTCTCAGTGAGGCAGAGGGACTGTGGTTCCAATGTCTCAGTGAGGCAGAGTGACTGGGGTTCCAATGTCTCAGTGAGGCAGAGTGACTGGGGTTCCAATGTCTCAGTGAGGCAGAGGGACTGTGGTTCCAATGTCTCAGTGAGGCAGAGTGACTGGGGTTCCAATGTCTCAGTGAGGCAGAGTGACTGGGGTTCCAATGTCTCAGTGAGGCAGAGTGACTGTGATTCCAATGTCTCAGTGAGGCAGAGTGACTGTGATTCCAATGTCTCGGTGAGGCAGAGGGACTGTGGTTCCAGTGTCTCAGTGAGGCAGGGTGACTGTGAGTTCAATACCAGTGTAACAGTTTTGCTTCCGTCCCTCTCCTTGCCCCTACCTGGGCTCGAACCAGGGACCCTCTGCACACATCAACAATTGCCTCCCACGAAGCACCGTTACCTATCGCTCCACAAAAGCAGCGGCCCTTGCAGAGCAACGGGGAACAACTACTTCAGGTCTTAGAAAGAGTGACGCCACCGATTGAACCGCTATTAGCGCGCACCACCGCTACACTAGCTAGCCATTTCACACAGGTTACACTAGCATGGGCCACATGCACTGAATGTATCACTACCAATGCTGACAGTTCAGTAAATCACTCTGGAAATGAACTTATCATTACTTAGGCGCAACATGGAGCTAGCTCATATAAACATGTACATAGGTCCATATTCAAGACATAAATGCACTGACTCACTGTACTGTAAGTCACTTTGGATAGGAGCGTCAGCTAAATGACCATATTACTAGCTAGGGCTATGTAGCTAGCTCACGTAAACATGTGCATGGCATGTGGTGCAAAGGAGGTTGGTGGCACCCTAATTGGGGAGGACGGGCTCGTGGTAACGGCTGGAGCGGAATAAGTGGAATGGTATCAAATACATCAAACACATGGTTTCCATGGTTTCCATTGTTTCCATGGTTTCCATTGTTTCCAGGTGTTTGATGCCATTCCATTTGTTCCGTTCCAGCCATTATTATGAGCCGTCCTCCCCACTGATGTGGTGTCATATTGAATCTGGTAATGTTACCAGTTCTGTCTGTTTGAATAAAAATCATCTGCTAAATGACCATATTATTACTTAGGGGCTTGAAGTAATGGGAAAAGGTCTGTCGTTTTAGTGTCTTCACTTACATTGGAGTCCAGCAGGTCGATGCTGTCCAGGCTCTTGCTCCTGTGGATACGACCTTTGATCCTGCGTAGCGACGGCTTGGCCTGATGTATGCTGCTCACAGACGACGATGCAGAGATTGAGCCGCTCCCGTGTCCTAGCCCGAGACCGTGTCCGTGTCCCTGACCTTGGCCTTGACCCCGGCTGGCTCTGCCGTGTGGGAGATTGCCGGGGTGGAGGAGGCTGGGGTGAATCCTGAGGGTGGGACAAAAACATCCCATCAGGATCATCATACTGAACTCCGAGAATAGAAGAGACGAGAATATAAATTGTCACTGAATGTCAAATCGGTTGCAGCAAAACTACAAACAATTAACAAGTGGACAAGTGCCTGGCCTCTAGTGTTATCAGTACTGTGTCTTAGTGAATGAACCATAGTGTTATCAGTACTGTGTATTAGTGAATGAACCATAGTGTTATCAGTACTGTGTCTTAGTGAATGAACCATAGTGTTATCAGTACTGTGTCTTAGTGAATGAACCATAGTGTTATCAGTACTGTGTCTTAGTGCCTGGCCTCTAGTGTTATCAGTACTGTGTATTAATGCCTGGCCTCTAGTGTTATCAGTACTGTGTCTTAGTGCCTGGCCTCTAGTGTTATCAGTACTGTGTCTTAGTGAATGAACCATAGTGTTATCAGTACTGTGTCTTAGTGAATGAACCATAGTGTTATCAGTACTGTGTATTAGTGAATGAACCATAGTGTTATCAGTACTGTGTCTTAGTGAATGAACCATAGTGTTATCAGTACTGTGTCTTAGTGAATGAACCATAGTGTTATCAGTACTGTGTCTTAGTGCCTGGCCTCTAGTGTTATCAGTACTGTGTCTTAGTGCCTGGCCTCTAGTGTTATCAGTACTGTGTATTAATGCCTGGCCTCTAGTGTTATCAGTACTGTGTCTTAGTGCCTGGCCTCTAGTGTTAGCAGGACTGTGTCTTAATGCCTGGCCTCTAGTGTTATCAGTACTGTGTATTAGTGCCTGGCCTCTAGTGTTATCAGTACTGTGTCTTAGTGCCTGGCCTCTAGTGTTATCAGTACTGTGTATTAATGCCTGGCCTCTAGTGTTATCAGTACTGTGTCTTAGTGCCTGGCCTCTAGTGTTAACAGTACTGTGTCTTAATGCCTGGCCTCTAGTGTTATCAGTACTGTGTCTTAGTGCCTGGTCTCTAGTGTTAACAGTACTGTGTATTAGTGCCTGGCCTCTAGTGTTAACAGTACTGTGTATTAATGCCTGGCCTCTAGTGTTAGCAGTACTGTGTCTTAATGCCTGGCCTCTAGTGTTATCAGTACTGTGTCTTAGTGCCTGGCCTCTAGTGTTATCAGTACTGTGTCTTAGTGAATGAACCATAGTGTTATCAGTACTGTGTATTAGTGCCTGGCCTCTAGTGTTAACAGTACTGTGTCTTAGTGCCTGGCCTCTAGTATTATCAGTACTGTGTATTAGTGCCTGGCCTCTAGTGTTAGCAGTACTGTGTATTAGTGCCTGGCCTCTAGTGTTAGCAGTACTGTGTATTAATGCCTGGCCTCTAGTGTTAGCAGTACTGTGTATTAATGCCTGGCCTCTAGTGTTATCAGTACTGTGTTTTAGTGAATGAACCATAGTGTTAGCAGGTAGCTATGGAACCGCACGGTCTTAGTGCCTGGCCTCTAGTGTTAACAGTACTGTGTATTAGTGCCTGGCCTCTAGTGTTATCAGTACTGTGTCTTAGTGCCTGGCCTCTAGTGAATGAACCATAGTGTTAGCAGGTAGCTACGGAACCGCACGGCACTGGGCCAATTGTGCACCGCCCTATGGTACTCCCAATCACGGCCGGTTGTGATACAGCCTGGAATCGAACCAGGGTCTGTAGTGACGCCTCTAGCACTGAGATGCAGTGCCTTACACCTCTGTGCCACTCGGGAGCAGCCTCACTCAGTAAGGTGTGGTTACACCAGGCACTACTTCCAGTGATCAAACCAGAAGCTTGTGTGTTTCTCTTTTTCCCCAAGTAGTGCAGGGAAGTCCCTCCCATAGGATAGTAGGAAAGGAAGGAGGAGAGAGAGAACGTGCTAGAGCAGGGAAGTCCCTCCCATAGGATAGTAGGAAAGGAAGGAGGAGAGAGAGAACGTGCTAGAGCAGGGAAGTCCCTCCCATAGGATAGTAGGAAAGGAAGGAGGAGAGAGAGAACGTGCTAGAGCAGGGGGTTTAACCCATGTAGTACTGGTGATCTAGAGGAGAGAGAATGTGCTAGAGCAGGGGGTTTAACCCATGTAGTACTGGTGATCTAGAGGAGAGAGAATGTGCTAGAGCAGGGGAATTGAACCCATGTAGTACTGGTGATCTAGAGGAGAGAGAGCTAGAGCAGGGGGTTTAACCCATGTAGTACTGGTGATCTAGAGGAGAGAGAACGTGCTAGAGCCGGGGAATTGAACCCATATAGTACTGGTGATCTAGAGGAGAGAGAACATGCTAGAGCAGGGGAATTGAACCCATGTAGTACTGGTGATCTAGAGGAGAGAGAACGTGCTAGAGCAGGGGGTTTAACCCATGTAGTACTGGTGATCTAGAGGAGAGAGAACGTGCTAGAGCCGGGGAATTGAACCCATATAGTACTGGTGATCTAGAGGAGAGAGAACATGCTAGAGCAGGGGAATTGAACCCATGTAGTACTGGTGATCTAGAGGAGAGAGAACGTGCTAGAGCAGGGGGTTTAACCCATGTAGTACTGGTGATCTAGAGGAGAGAGAACGTGCTAGAGCAGGGGAATTGAACCCATATAGTACTGGTGACCTAGAGGCAGCGGCTTAGACTCAATTAGTTCCTTATTTCAAATGTTATTTATTTATTTATTATTATGTTTAAAAAAAAGTTAGTTTAGAGTTTTTATTCCTCTATATATATATATATATTTATTTTGGTTTATAAATGTTTTCCCCCAGTTTCGTGATATCCAATTGGTAGTTACTCGAAGGTGGAAAGCCACGGGTCCTCTGAATCACGACCCCGCCAAGCCGCACTGCATCTTGACACACTGCTCACCTAACCTGGAAGCCAGCCGCACCATTGTGTCGGAGGAAACACAGTGAAGTTGGCGACCACAGTCATGCGCCCAGCCTGCCACAAGGAGTCGCAAGAGCGCAATGGGATTAGGACATCCCAGCAGGCCAAATCCTCCCCTAACCCGGACGACGCTGGGCTAATTGTGCGCCGTCTCTCGCGGTCGCGGCCGGCTACGACAGAGCCTGGAATCAAACCCGGATCTGTAGTGACGCCTCTAGTACTGTGATGCAGTGTCTTAGACCACAGCGGCACTCGGGGAGGCTTTGACTGTATTGACAGGACATGCTTAACCAGGATTTACTCTCAAACGATACTTGAGAGAGGAGAGAGAGGGAGGGAGAGAGGAGAGACGGGGAGAGGGAGAGAGGAGAGACAGGGAGAGGGAGAGGAAAGGGAGAGAGGGAGAGAGGAGAGACAGGAGAGAGGAGAGAGGGAGAGGAAAGGGAGAGAGGGAGAGAGGGAGAGGAAAGGGAGAGACAGGGGAGAGACGGAGAGAGGGAAAGGAAAGGGAGAGAAGAGAGACAGGAGAGAGGGAGTGAGTGAGGGAGAGAGGGAGAGACAGGAGAGAGGGAGTGAGATCCATTTCCATTTTAAGTGGCTGACTATGATACTCCAGAGGGTTTTGTGACTAAATGTTTAAAAGGTGGTGAAAGAAAACGAGAGGAATAATCTATGAGCGGAAACAGAGCGGTGAAGCTCTCAAAAAGAAAAATGCCTTTTTAGATGGATTTTCTGTGGGAAAATGTGTAACGCACGCATAATAACAGAACAACAGAGTTGAAAGGTCACTCCGGGCAGCGCTCACTCCTTCTACACCCATCACCTGGAGCAATGAAAGACGCCAGGCGAGGGCTTTTTAGACAAATGCGACAGAGCCAAAGTGACTAAGACGAGCAGCTGACAGGAAAGAGAGTCTCTGGATGCACGACAGACCCAAGCTAGTCTTGCACAGTCAGAGGCCATCTCTTACACGTTGATTCTAGAACGGACATCGGCCAATAGCCTTCAGGCAGGAAGTCAGAGAGAGTAACTTAATGCCTTCTGCTACAGTGGGATGGCTAGATAGTGTCTATGTCACTAATGGTACCCTATTCCCTACATACTGTAATACTTTTGATCAGAGCCTTGTGGGTACTGGTCAAAGTAGTGCACTATATAGGGAATAGTTCTGGTCAAAGTAGTGCACTATATAGGGAATAGCTCTGGTCAAAGTAGTGCACTATATAGGGAATAGCTCTGGTCAAAGTAGTGCACTATATAGGGAATAGCTCTGGTCAAAGTAGTGCACTATATAGGGAATAGCTCTGGTCAAAGTAGTACACTATATAGGGAATAGCTCTGGTGAGAAATAGTGCACTATATAGGAAATAGGGTGCCATTTGGAGACGTACGTCCTAGTCTGTTTTTGATCTACATTGTTTAATAGAATACATGTACAGGTGTTATGACGGAGATTATAACCGCCACTCTACGTGGAACACTGATTCATCAACACACACACACACACACACACACACACACACACACACACACACACACACACAGCTCCAAGCTGCACCCAGCAGGCTTTCAGAAGGTCAGGAGATCATTTACGTCTGTTCTGCTTACTGTAAGACTTCATCTTTTAGAAGGTAAAGCTCCACAGTCAGGTGGTTCACAGGTCTAAAACACTGCATCTCAGTGCTAGAGGCGTCACTACAGACCCTGGTTCAGAGAGAGGAGAGAGAACGTGCTAGAGCAGGGGAATTGAACCCATGTAGTACTGGTGATCTAGAGGAGAGAGAACGTGCTAGAGCAGGGAGTTTAACCCATGTAGTACTTGTGATCTAGAGGAGAGAGAACGTGCTAGAGCAGGGGGTTTAACCCATGTAGTACTGGTGATCTAGAGGAGAGAGAACGTGCTAGAGCAGGGGAATTGAACCCATGTAGTACTGGTGATCTAGAGGAGAGAGAACGTGCTAGAGCAGGGGAATTGAACCCATGTAGTACTGGTGATCTAGAGGAGAGAGAACGTGCTAGAGCAGGGAGTTTAACCCATGTAGTACTTGTGATCTAGAGGAGAGAGAACGTGCTAGAGCAGGGGGTTTAACCCATGTAGTACTGGTGATCTAGAGGAGAGAGAACGTGCTAGAGCAGGGGGTTTAACCCATGTAGTACTGGTGATCTAGAGGAGAGAGAACGTGCTAGAGCAGGGGGTTTAACCCATGTAGTACTGGTGATCTAGAGGAGAGAATGTGCTAGAGCAGGGGTTTAACCCATGTAGTACTGGTGATCTAGAGGAGAGAGAACGTGCTAGAGCAGGGAGTTTAACCCATGTAGTACTGGTGATCTAGAGGAGAGAGAACGTGCTAGAGCCGGGGAATTGAACCCATATAGTACTGGTGATCTAGAGGAGAGAGAACATGCTAGAGCAGGGGAATTGAACCCATGTAGTACTGGTGATCTAGAGGAGAGAGAATGTGCTAGAGCAGGGGAATTGAACCCATGTAGTACTGGTGATCTAGAGGAGAGAGAACGTGCTAGAGCAGGGAGTTTAACCCATGTAGTACTGGTGGTCTAGAGGAGAGAGAACGTGCTAGAGCAGGGGAATTGAACCCATGTAGTACTGGTGATCTAGAGGAGAGAGAATGTGCTAGAGCAGGGAATTGATCCCATGTAGTACTGGTGATCTAGAGGAGAGAGAACGTGCTAGAGCAGGGAGTTTAACCCATGTAGTACTGGTGATCTAGAGGAGAGAGAACGTGCTAGAGCAGGGGAATTGAACCCATGTAGTACTGGTGATCTAGAGGAGAGAGAACGTGCTAGAGCAGGGAGTTTAACCCATGTAGTACTGGTGATCTAGAGGAGAGAGAACGTGCTAGAGCAGGGGGTTTAACCCATGTAGTACTGGTGATCTAGAGGAGAGAGTACGTGCTAGAGCAGGGGGTTTAACCCATGTAGTACTGGTGATCTAGAGGAGAGAGAACGTGCTAGAGCAGGGGGTTTAACCCATGTAGTACTGGTGATCTAGAGGAGAGAGAACGTGCTAGAGCAGGGGAGTTTAACCCATGTAGTACTGGTGATCTAGAGGAGAGAGAACATGCTAGAGCAGGGGAATTGAACCCATATAGTACTGGTGATCTAGAGGAGAGAGAACATGCTAGAGCAGGGGAATTGAACCCATGTAGTACTGGTGATCTAGAGGAGAGAGAACGTGCTAGAGCAGGGGTTTAACCCATGTAGTACTGGTGATCTAGAGGAGAGAGAACGTGCTAGAGCAGGGGAATTGAACCCATATAGTACTGGTGATCTAGAGGCAGCGGCTTAGACTCAATTAGTTCCTTATTTCAAATGTTATTTATTTATTTATTATTATGTTTAAAAAAAAGTTAGTTTAGAGTTTTTATTCCTCTATATATATATATATATTTATTTTGGTTTATAAATGTTTTCCCCCAGTTTCGTGATATCCAATTGGTAGTTACTCGAAGGTGGAAAGCCACGGGTCCTCTGAATCACGACCCCGCCAAGCCGCACTGCATCTTGACACACTGCTCACCTAACCTGGAAGCCAGCCGCACCAATGTGTCGGAGGAAACACAGTGAAGTTGGCGACCACAGTCATGCGCCCAGCCTGCCACAAGGAGTCGCAAGAGCGCAATGGGATAAGGACATCCCAGCAGGCCAAATCCTCCCCTAACCCGGACGACACTGGGCTAATTGTGCGCCGTCTCTCGCGGTCGCAGCCGGCTACGACAGAGCCTGGAATCAAACCCGGATCTGTAGTGATGCCTCTAGTACTGTGATGCAGTGTCTTAGACCACAGCGGCACTCGGGAGGCTTTGACTGTATTGACAGGACATGCTTAACCAGGATTTACTCTCAAACGATACTTGATAGAGGAGAGAGAGGGAGGGAGAGAGGAGAGACAGGGAGAGGGAGAGAGGAGAGACAGGGAGAGGGAGAGGAAAGGGAGAGAGGGAGAGAGGAGAGACAGGAGAGAGGAGAGAGGGAGAGGAAAGGGAGAGACAGGGGAGAGGAGAGAGGGAGAGACGGAGAGACGGAGAGAGGGAAAGGAAAGGGAGAGAAGAGAGACAGGAGAGAGGGAGAGAGTGAGAGGAAAGGGAGAGACAGGAGAGAGGGAGAGGAAAGGGAGAGACATGAGAGAGGGAGAGACAGGAGAGAGGAAAGGGAGAGAGGGAGAGACAGGAGAGAGGGAGTGAGATCCATTTCCATTTTAAGTGGCTGACTATGATACTCCAGAGGGTTTTGTGACTAAATGTTTAAAAGGTGGTGAAAGAAAACGAGAGGAATAATCTATGAGCGGAAACAGAGCGGTGAAGCTCTCAAAAAGAAAAATGCCTTTTTAGATGGAGTTTCTGTGAGAAAATGTGTAACGCACGCATAATAACAGAACAACAGAGTTGAAAGGTCACTCCGGTCAGCGCTCACTCCTTCTACACCCATCACCTGGAGCAATGAAAGACGCCGGGCGAGGGCTTTTTAGACAAATGCGACAGAGCCAAAGTGACTAAGACGACGAGCAGCTGACAGGAAAGAGAGTCTCTGGATGCACGACAGACCCAAGCTAGTCCTGCACAGTCAGAGGCCATCTCTTACACGTTGATTCTAGAACGGACATCGGCCAATAGCCTTCAGGCAGGAAGTCAGAGAGAGTAACTTATTGCCTTCTGCTACAGTGGGATGGCTAGATAGTGTCTATGTCACTAATGGTACTCTATTCCCTACATACTGCAATACTTTTGATCAGAGCCTTGTGGGTACTGGTCAAAGTAGTGCACTATATAGGGAATAGTTCTGGTCAAAGTAGTGCACTATATAGGGAATAGCTCTGGTCAAAGTAGTGCACTATATAGGGAATAGCTCTGGTCAAAGTAGTGCACTATATAGGGAATAGCTCTGGTCAAAGTAGTGCACTGTATAGGGAATAGCTCTGGTCAAAGTAGTGCACTATATATAGGGAATAGCTCTGGTGAGAAGTAGTGCACTATATAGGGAATAGCTCTGGTCAAAGTAGTGCACTATATAGGGAATAGCTCTGGTCAAAGTAGTGCACTATATAGGGAATAGCTCTGGTCAAAGTAGTACACTATATAGGGAATAGCTCTGGTCAAAGTAGTGCACTATATAGGGAATAGCTCTGGTCAAAGTAGTACACTATATAGGGAATAGCTCTGGCCAAAGTAGTACACTATATAGGGAATAGCTCTGGTCAAAGTAGTGCACTATATAGGGAATAGCTCTGGTCAAAGTAGTGCACTATATAGGGAATAGCTCTGGTCAAAGTAGTGCACTGTATAGGAATAGCTCTGGTCAAAGTAGTGCAATATATATAGGGAATAGCTCTGGTCAAAGTAGTGCACTATATAGGGAATAGCTCTGGCCAAAGTAGTACACTATATAGGGAATAGCTCTGGCCAAAGTAGTACACTATATAGGGAATAGCTCTGGCCAAAGTAGTACACTATATAGGGAATAGCTCTGGTCAAAGTAGTACACTATATAGGGAATAGCTCTGGTGAGAAATAGTGCACTATATAGGGAATAGGGTGCCATTTGGAGACGGACGTCCTAGTCTGTTTTTTGATCTACATTGTTTAATAGAATACATGTACAGGTGTTATGACGGAGATTATAACCGCCACTCTACGTGGAACACTGATTCATCAACACACACACACACACACACACACACACACACACACACACACACACAGCTCCAAGCTGCACCCAGCAGGCTTTCAGAAGGTCAGGAGATCATTTACGTCTGTTCTGCTTACTGTAAGACTTCATCTTTTAGAAGGTAAAGCTCCACAGTCAGGTGGTTCAGAGGTCTAAAACACTGCATCTCAGTGCTAGAGGCGTCACTACAGACCCTGGTTCAGAGAGAGGAGAGAGAACGTGCTAGAGCAGGGGAATTGAACCCATGTAGTACTGGTGATCTAGAGGAGAGAGAACGTGCTAGAGCAGGGAGTTTAACCCATGTAGTACTTGTGATCTAGAGGAGAGAGAACGTGCTAGAGCAGGGGGTTTAACCCATGTAGTACTGGTGATCTAGAGGAGAGAGAACGTGCTAGAGCAGGGGAATTGAACCCATGTAGTACTGGTGATCTAGAGGAGAGAGAACGTGCTAGAGCAGGGGAATTGAACCCATGTAGTACTGGTGATCTAGAGGAGAGAGAACGTGCTAGAGCAGGGAGTTTAACCCATGTAGTACTTGTGATCTAGAGGAGAGAGAACGTGCTAGAGCAGGGGGTTTAACCCATGTAGTACTGGTGATCTAGAGGAGAGAGAACGTGCTAGAGCAGGGGGTTTAACCCATGTAGTACTGGTGATCTAGAGGAGAGAGAACGTGCTAGAGCAGGGGGTTTAACCCATGTAGTACTGGTGATCTAGAGGAGAGAGAATGTGCTAGAGCAGGGGGTTTAACCCATGTAGTACTGGTGATCTAGAGGAGAGAGAACGTGCTAGAGCAGGGAGTTTAACCCATGTAGTACTGGTGATCTAGAGGAGAGAGAACGTGCTAGAGCCGGGGAATTGAACCCATATAGTACTGGTGATCTAGAGGAGAGAGAACATGCTAGAGCAGGGGAATTGAACCCATGTAGTACTGGTGATCTAGAGGAGAGAGAATGTGCTAGAGCAGGGGAATTGAACCCATGTAGTACTGGTGATCTAGAGGAGAGAGAACGTGCTAGAGCAGGGAGTTTAACCCATGTAGTACTGGTGGTCTAGAGGAGAGAGAACGTGCTAGAGCAGGGGAATTGAACCCATGTAGTACTGGTGATCTAGAGGAGAGAGAATGTGCTAGAGCAGGGGAATTGATCCCATGTAGTACTGGTGATCTAGAGGAGAGAGAACGTGCTAGAGCAGGGGAGTTTAACCCATGTAGTACTGGTGATCTAGAGGAGAGAGAACGTGCTAGAGCAGGGGAATTGAACCCATGTAGTACTGGTGATCTAGAGGAGAGAGAACGTGCTAGAGCAGGGAGTTTAACCCATGTAGTACTGGTGATCTAGAGGAGAGAGAACGTGCTAGAGCAGGGGGTTTAACCCATGTAGTACTGGTGATCTAGAGGAGAGAGTACGTGCTAGAGCAGGGGGTTTAACCCATGTAGTACTGGTGATCTAGAGGAGAGAGAACGTGCTAGAGCAGGGGGTTTAACCCATGTAGTACTGGTGATCTAGAGGAGAGAGAACGTGCTAGAGCAGGGGAGTTTAACCCATGTAGTACTGGTGATCTAGAGGAGAGAGAACATGCTAGAGCAGGGGAATTGAACCCATATAGTACTGGTGATCTAGAGGAGAGAGAACATGCTAGAGCAGGGGAATTGAACCCATGTAGTACTGGTGATCTAGAGGAGAGAGAACGTGCTAGAGCAGGGGGTTTAACCCATGTAGTACTGGTGATCTAGAGGAGAGAGAACGTGCTAGAGCAGGGGAATTGAACCCATATAGTACTGGTGATCTAGAGGCAGCGGCTTAGACTCAATTAGTTCCTTATTTCAAATGTTATTTATTTATTTATTATTATGTTTAAAAAAAAGTTAGTTTAGAGTTTTTATTCCTCTATATATATATATATATTTATTTTGGTTTATAAATGTTTTCCCCCAGTTTCGTGATATCCAATTGGTAGTTACTCGAAGGTGGAAAGCCACGGGTCCTCTGAATCACGACCCCGCCAAGCCGCACTGCATCTTGACACACTGCTCACCTAACCTGGAAGCCAGCCGCACCAATGTGTCGGAGGAAACACAGTGAAGTTGGCGACCACAGTCATGCGCCCAGTCTGCCACAAGGAGTCGCAAGAGCGCAATGGGATAAGGACATCCCAGCAGGCCAAATCCTCCCCTAACCCGGACGACACTGGGCTAATTGTGCGCCGTCTCTCGCGGTCGCAGCCGGCTACGACAGAGCCTGGAATCAAACCCGGATCTGTAGTGATGCCTCTAGTACTGTGATGCAGTGTCTTAGACCACAGCGGCACTCGGGGAGGCTTTGACTGTATTGACAGGACATGCTTAACCAGGATTTACTCTCAAACGATACTTGATAGAGGAGAGAGAGGGAGGGAGAGAGGAGAGACAGGGAGAGGGAGAGAGGAGAGACAGGGAGAGGGAGAGGAAAGGGAGAGAGGGAGAGAGGAGAGACAGGAGAGAGGAGAGAGGGAGAGGAAAGGGAGAGACAGGGGAGAGGAGAGAGGGAGAGACGGAGAGACGGAGAGAGGGAAAGGAAAGGGAGAGAAGAGAGACAGGAGAGAGGGAGAGAGTGAGAGGAAAGGGAGAGACAGGAGAGGGAGAGGAAAGGGAGAGACATGAGAGAGGGAGAGACAGGAGAGAGGAAAGGGAGAGAGGGAGAGACAGGAGAGAGGGAGTGAGATCCATTTCCATTTTAAGTGGCTGACTATGATACTCCAGAGGGTTTTGTGACTAAATGTTTAAAAGGTGGTGAAAGAAAACGAGAGGAATAATCTATGAGCGGAAACAGAGCGGTGAAGCTCTCAAAAAGAAAAATGCCTTTTTAGATGGAGTTTCTGTGAGAAAATGTGTAACGCACGCATAATAACAGAACAACAGAGTTGAAAGGTCACTCCGGTCAGCGCTCACTCCTTCTACACCCATCACCTGGAGCAATGAAAGACGCCGGGCGAGGGCTTTTTAGACAAATGCGACAGAGCCAAAGTGACTAAGACGACGAGCAGCTGACAGGAAAGAGAGTCTCTGGATGCACGACAGACCCAAGCTAGTCCTGCACAGTCAGAGGCCATCTCTTACACGTTGATTCTAGAACGGACATCGGCCAATAGCCTTCAGGCAGGAAGTCAGAGAGAGTAACTTATTGCCTTCTGCTACAGTGGGATGGCTAGATAGTGTCTATGTCACTAATGGTACTCTATTCCCTACATACTGCAATACTTTTGATCAGAGCCTTGTGGGTACTGGTCAAAGTAGTGCACTATATAGGGAATAGTTCTGTCAAAGTAGTGCACTATATAGGGAATAGCTCTGGTCAAAGTAGTGCACTATATAGGGAATAGCTCTGGTCAAAGTAGTGCACTATATAGGGAATAGCTCTGGTCAAAGTAGTGCACTGTATAGGGAATAGCTCTGGTCAAAGTAGTGCACTATATATAGGGAATAGCTCTGGTGAGAAGTAGTGCACTATATAGGGAATAGCTCTGGTCAAAGTAGTGCACTATATAGGGAATAGCTCTGGTCAAAGTAGTGCACTATATAGGGAATAGCTCTGGTCAAAGTAGTACACTATATAGGGAATAGCTCTGGTCAAAGTAGTGCACTATATAGGGAATAGCTCTGGTCAAAGTAGTACACTATATAGGGAATAGCTCTGGCCAAAGTAGTACACTATATAGGGAATAGCTCTGGTCAAAGTAGTGCACTATATAGGGAATAGCTCTGGTCAAAGTAGTGCACTATATAGGGAATAGCTCTGGTCAAAGTAGTGCACTGTATAGGGAATAGCTCTGGTCAAAGTAGTGCAATATATATAGGGAATAGCTCTGGTCAAAGTAGTGCACTATATAGGGAATAGCTCTGGCCAAAGTAGTACACTATATAGGGAATAGCTCTGGCCAAAGTAGTACACTATATAGGGAATAGCTCTGGCCAAAGTAGTACACTATATAGGGAATAGCTCTGGTCAAAGTAGTACACTATATAGGGAATAGCTCTGGTGAGAAATAGTGCACTATATAGGGAATAGGGTGCCATTTGGAGACGGACGTCCTAGTCTGTTTTTTGATCTACATTGTTTAATAGAATACATGTACAGGTGTTATGACGGAGATTATAACCGCCACTCTACGTGGAAAACTGATTCATCAACACACACACACACACACACACACACACACACAGCTCCAAGCTGCACCCAGCAGGCTTTCAGAAGGTCAGGAGATCATTTACGTCTGTTCTGCTTACTGTAAGACTTCATCTTTTAGAAGGTAAAGCTCCACAGTCAGGTGGTGCAGCGGTCAAAAACACTGCATCTCAGTGCTAGAGGCGTCACTACAGACCCTGGTTCAGCGGTCTAAAGGCACTGCATCTCAGTGCTAGAGGCGTCACTACAGACCCTGGTTCAGCGGTCTAAAGGCACTGCATCTCAGTGCTAGAGGCGTCACTACAGACCCTGGTTCAGCGGTCTAAAGGCACTGCATCTCAGTGCTAGAGGCGTCACTACAGACCCTGGTTCAGCGGTCTAAAGGCACTGCATCTCAGTGCTAGAGGCGTCACTACAGACCCTGGTTCAGCGGTCTAAAGGCACTGCATCTCAGTGCTAGAGGCGTCACTACAGACCCTGGTTCAGCGGTCTAAAACACTGCATCTCAGTGCTAGAGGCGTCACTACAGACCCTGGTTCAGCAGTCTAAAACACTGCATCTCAGTGCTAGAAGCGTCACTACAGACCCTGGTTCAGCAGTCTAAAACACTGCATCTCAGTGCTAGAGGCGTCACTACAGACCCTGGTTCAGAGGTCTAAAGGCACTGCATCTCAGTGCTAGAGGCGTCACTACAGACCCTGGTTCAGCGGTCTAAAACACTGCATCTCAGTGCTAGAGGCATCACTACAGACCCTGGTTCAGCGGTCTAAAACACTGCATCTCAGTGCTAGAGGCGTCACTACAGACCCTGGTTCAGCAGTCTAAAACATTGCATCTCAGTACTAGAGGCGTCACTACAGACCCTGGTTCAGCGGTCTAAAACACTGCATCTCAGTGCTAGAGGCGTCACTACAGACCCTGGGGCGGTAGGGTAGCCTAGTGGTTAAAGCGTTGGACTAGTAACCGGAAGGTTGCAAGTTCAAACCCCCGAGCTGACAAGGTACATATTTGTCATTCTGCCCTTGAACAGGCAGTTAACCCACTGTTCCTAGGCCGTCATTGAAAATAAGAATTTGTTCTTAACTGACTTGCCTAGTTAAATAAAATTTAAATAAATAAAAACTACAGACCCTGGTTCGATTCCAAGCTGTAGGGTTTGGGTTTGGCCGGGGTAGGCCGTCATTATAAATAAGCAGACTATCAACAGAACCGCAGAACCTCTATCAGCAGACCATCAACAGAACCTCTATCAGCAGGCCATCAACAGAACCTCTATCAGCAGGCCATCAACAGAACCTCTATCAGCAGAACCTCTATCAGCAGAACCTCTATCAGCAGGCCATCAACAGAACCTCTATCAGCAGGCCATCAACAGAACCTCTATCAGCAGGCCATCAACAGAACCTCTATCAGCAGGCCATCAACAGAACCTCTATCAACAGAACCTCTATCAGCAGGCCATCAACAGAACCTCGATCAGCAGGCCATCAACAGAACCTCTATCAACAGAACCTCTATCAGCAGGCCATCAACAGAACCTCTATCAGCAGGCCATCAACAGAACCTCTATCAGCAGGCCATCAACAGAACCTCTTATTTATAATGCTCTCTACCCGCTCTCTAAGTACTTCTTAATTCACACACACACACACACACACACACACACACACACACACACACACAGCGTCTTTATTCATAACATACACACACTCATACACATCTCATAGCATACATACTCACACACACATACACACACACACACACAGCATCTTTATTCATAACATACACACACTCATATACATCTCATAGCATACACACTCACAGTGTGGCAAGTGTTTGACGTAGTGTTTTGGTAACTATTGGCGACGCTGAACAGCAGCGTGCATCAGAGAGGCAGCAGAGATGTGTATGTAGAGAAAGAGACTGGGAAATCTCAAGCTAGACACTGTGTGTAGAAACAATCTCCTTTTTCATTAGAAGGAGGCTGTCTAGCAGTAACATGGATATACATGCATATATTTTGTTCTGTTACAGACTGAATTCAAAATGGATTACAGAGATGTTTTTTTTCTCTCACCCATCTACACACAATACCCCAGAATGACAAAGTGAAAACATGTTTTCAGAAATGTTAGCAAATTTATTGATGACGAAATACAGAAATATATAATTTACATTGTATTCACACCCCTGCGTTGTGTGCCAGGCTTGTAGAGTCATACCCAAGAAGACTCGAGGCTGTAATCGCTGCCGAAGGTGCTTCAACAAAATACTGAGTAAAGAGTCTGAATACTTATGTAAATGTGATATTTCCGTGTTTTATTCTCAAAAAGAATTGCAATAATTTATAAAAACTTGTTTTTGCTTTCTCATTATGGGGTATTGTGATGTCATTATGGGGTATTGTGATGTCATTATGGAGTATTGTGTGTAGATTGATGAAGGGGAAAAAACTATTTAATCCATTTTAGAATAAGGCTGTAGCTTAATAAAATGTGTAAAAAGTCAAGGGGTCTGAATACTTTCCGAATGCACTGTATCTAGCACTAACCACTTAGCATGTAACTAGCCCTAACCACTTAGCATGTAACTAGCCCTAACCACTTAGCATGTAACTAGCCCTAACCACTTAGCATGTAACTAGCCCTAACCACTTAGCATGTAACTAGCCCTAACCACTTAGCATGTAACTAGCCCTAACCACTTAGCATGTAACTAGGCCTAACCACTTAGCATGTAACTAGCCCTAACCACTTAGCATGTAACTAGCACTAACCACTTAGCATGTAACTAGCACTAACCACTTAGCATGTAACTAGCACTAACCACTTAGCATGTAACTAGCCCTAACCACTTAGCATGTAACTAGGCCTAACCACTTAGCATGTAACTAGCCCTAACCACTTAGCATGTAACTAGCCCTAACCACTTAGCATGTAACTAGCACTAACCACTTAGCATGTAACTAGCACTAACCACTTAGCATGTAACTAGCCCTAACCACTCAGCATGTAACTAGCACTAACCACTTAGCATGTAACTAGCCCTAACCACTTAGCATGTAACTAGCCCTAACCACTTAGCATGCAACTAGCACTAACCACTTAGCATGTAACTAGCACTAACCACTCAGCATGTAACTAGCACTAACCACTCAGCATGTAACTAGCACTAACCACTTAGCATGTAACTAGCCCTAACCACTTAGCATGTAAATAGCACTAACCACTTAGCATGTAACTAGCACTAACCACTTAGCATGTAACTAGCACTAACCACTTAGCATGTAACTAGCACTAACCACTTAGCATGTAACTAGCCCTATCCACTTAGCATGTAACTAGCCCTAACCACTTACTATGTAACTAGCCCTAACCACTTAGCATGTAACTAGCCCTAACCACTTAGCATGTAACTAGCCCTAACCACTCAGCATGTAACTAGCCCTAACCACTCAGCATGTAACTAGCACTAACCACTTAGCATGTAACTAGCCCTAACCACTCAGCATGTAACTAGCACTAACCACTTAGCATGTAACTAGCCCTATCGACTTAGCATATAACTAGCCCTAACCACTTAGCATGTAACTAGCACTAACCACTTAGCATGTAACTAGCCCTAACCACTCAGCATGTAACTAGCACTAACCACTTAGCATATAACTAGCCCTAACCAATTAGCATGTAACTAGCCCTATCGACTTAGCATATAACTAGCCCTAACCACTTAGCATGTAACTAGCACTAACCACTTAGCATGTAACTAGCCCTAACCACTCAGCATGTAACTAGCACTAACCACTTAGCATGTAACTAGCCCTATCGACTTAGCATATAACTAGCCCTAACCACTTAGCATGTAACTAGCACTAACCACTTAGCATGTAACTAGCCCTAACCACTCAGCATGTAACTAGCACTAACCACTTAGCATATAACTAGCCCTAACCACTTAGCATATAACTAGCCCTAACCACTTAGCATGTAACTAGCCCTAACCACTTAGCATGTAACTAGCCCTAACCACTTAGCATGTAACTAGCCCTATCCACTTAGCATATAACTAGCCCTAACCACTTAGCATATAACTAGCCCTAACAACTTAGCATGTAACTAGCACTAACCACTTAGCATGTAACTAGCACTAACCACTTAGCATGTAACTAGCACTAACCACTTAGCATGTAAATAGCACTAACCACTTAGCATGTAACTAGCCCTAACCACTCAGCATGTAACTAGCACTAACCACTTAGCATGTAACTAGCCCTATCCACTTAGCATGTAACTAGCCCTAACCACTTAGCATGTAACTAGCACTAACCACTCAGCATGTAACTAGCCCTAACCATCTAGCACTAACACACTGTAGGTAAATAAGATCAATGTCCCATTATGACGCACACAGATCCAGTACAGAGTGATAATGTAGTTCAGTACAGAGGGTGGTGATGTACTGTAGTTCAGTACAGAGGGTGGTGATGTACTGTAGTTCAGTATAGAGGGTGGTGATGTACTGTAGTTCAGTACAGAGGGTGGTGATGTACTGTAGTTCAGTATAGAGGGTGGTGATGTACTGTAGTTCAGTATAGAGGGTGGTGATGTACTGTAGTTCAGTATAGAGGGTGATAATGCACTGTAGTTCAGTATAGAGGGTCGTGATGTACTGTAGTTCAGTACAGAGGGTGGTAATGTACTGTAGTTCAGTACAGAGGGTGATAATGTACTGTAGTTCAGTATAGAGGGTGGTGATGTACTGTAGTTCAGTATAGAGGGTGATAATGTACTGTTGTTCAGTATAGAGGGTGGTAATGTACTGTAGTCCAGTATAGAGGGTGGTAATGTACTGTACATAGGGTGGTAATGTACTGTAGTCCAGTACAGAGGGTGGTAATGTACTGTAGTCCAGTACAGAGAGTGGTAATGTACTGTAGTCCAGTATAGAGGGTGGTAATGTACTGTACATAGGGTGGTAATGTACTGTAGTCCAGTACAGAGGGTGGTAATGTACTGTAGTCCAGTACAGAGAGTGGTAATGTACTGTAGTCCAGTACAGAGGGTGGGAATGTACTGTAGTTCAGTATAGAGGGTGGTGATGTACTGTAGTTCAGTATAGAGGGTGGTGATGTACTGTAGTTCAGTATAGAGGGTGGTGATGTACTGTAGTTCAGTATAGAGGGTGGTGATGTACTGTAGTTCAGTATAGAGGGTGGTGATGTACTGTAGTTCAGTATAGAGGGTGGTGATGTACTGTAGTTCAGTATAGAGGGTGGTGATGTACTGTAGTTCAGTATAGAGGGTGGTGATGTACTGTAGTTCAGTACAGAGGGTGGTGATGTACTGTAGTTCAGTATAGAGGGTGGTGATGTACTGTAGTTCAGTATAGAGGGTGGTGATGTACTGTAGTTCAGTATAGAGGGTGATAATGTACTGTAGTTCAGTACAGAGGGTGGTGATGTACTGTAGTTCAGTATAGAGGGTGGTGATGTACTGTAGTTCAGTATAGAGGGTGGTGATGTACTGTTGTTCAGTACAGAGGGTGATAATGTACTGTTGTTCAGTACAGAGGGTGGTAATGTACTGTTGTTCAGTACAGAGGGTGGTAATGTACTGTTGTTCAGTACAGAGGGTGGTATTGTACTGTTGTTCAGTACAGAGGGTGGTGATGTACTGTAGTCCAGTACAGAGGTTGGTAATGTACTGTTGTTCAGTACAGATGGTGGTAATGTACTGTACATAGGGGGGTAATGTATTGTAGTCCAGTATAGAGGGTGGTAATGTACTGTAGTCCAGTACAGAGAGTGGTAATGTACTGTAGTCCAGTACAGAGGGTGGGAATGTACTGTAGTTCAGTACAGAGGGTGGTGATGTACTGTAGTTCAGTATAGAGGGTGGTGATGTACTGTAGTTCAGTATAGAGGGTGGTAATGTACTGTAG